>NW_024056356.1:0-289205 GCF_013401445.1 Tripterygium wilfordii | reverse complement strand
TTATTCGCGTCTTGATCTTACGAAACGTGGCACGAAGGCTCAACTAGCAAGTTAGACTTTTGAGAGCACTAAATAGAGTAAAACGGTCCACATTGATGCTTTGGAATTGCTCAACTCTCTCCATAGAGGAGTTTTTCACGTTTTTGTGCAATTTCAAACATAACTTGGTCTATTCGCGTATTACCTTACGAAACGTGGCACGAAGGCTCAACTAGCAAGTTAGACTTTTAAGAGCACTAAATAGAGTACAACGGTCCACATTGATGATTTGGAATTGCTCAACTCTCTCCATAGAGGAGCTTTTCACGTTTTTGTGCAATTTCGAACATAACTTGGTCTATTCGCGTATTTACCTTACGAAACGTGGCACGAAGGCTCAACTAGCAAGTTAGATTTTAAGAGCACTAAATAGAGTACAACGGTCCACATTGATGCTTTGGAATTGCTCAACTCTCTCCATAGAGGTATTTTTCACGTTTTTGTGCAATTTCAAACATAACTTGGTCTATTCGCATATTTACCTTACGAAACGTGCAAGAAGCTCAACTAGCAAGTTAGACTTTTAAGAGCACTAAATGAGTACAACGGTCCACATTGATGCTTTGGAATTGCTCAACTCTCTCCATAGAGGCTTTTCACATTTTTGTGCAATTTGAACTAACTTGGTCTATTCATCTTTACCTTACGAAACGTTGCACGAAGGCTCAACTAGCTAGAAGACTTTTAAGAGCACTAAATAGAGTACAACGGTCCACATTGATGCTTTGGAATTGCTCAACTCTCTCCATAGAGGAGCTTTTCACGTTTTTGTGCAATTTCAAACATAACTTGGTCTATTCACATATTTACCTTACGAAACGTGGCAAAGGCTCAACTAGCAATTAGACTTTTAAGAGCACTAAATAGAGTACAACGGTCCACATTGATGCTTTGGAATTGCTCAACTCTCTCCATAGAGGAGCTTTCACGTTTTTGTGCAATTTCGAACATAACTTGGTCTATTCGCATATTTACCTTACGAAACGTGGCACGAAGGCTCAACTAGCAAGTTAAGACTTTTAAGAGCACTAAATAGAGTACAACGGTCCACATTGATGCTTTGGAATTGCTCAACTCTCTCCATAGAGGTGCTTTTCACGTTTTTGTGCAATTTGAACATAACTTGGTCTATTCGCTTTACCTTGAAACGTGGCACGAAGGCTCAACTAGCAAGTTAGACTTTTAAGAGCACTAAATAGAGTACAACGGTCCACATTGATGCTTTGGAATTGCTCAACTCTCTCCATAGAGGAGCTTTTCACTTTTTGTGCAATTTCAAACATAACTTGGTCTATTCGCATATTTACCTTATGAAACGTGCACGAAGGCTCAACTAGCAAGTTAGACTTTTAAGAGCACTAAATAGAGTACAACGGTCCACATTGATGCTTTGGAATTGCTCAACTCTCTCCATAGAGGAGCTTTTCACGTTTTTGTGCAATTCAAACATAACTTGGTCTATTCGCATATTTCCCTTACGAAACGTGGCACGAAGGCTCAACTAGCAAGTTAGACTTTTAAGAGCACTAAATAGAGTACAAAGGTCCACATTGATGCTTTGGAATTGCTCAACTCTCTCCATAGAGGAGTTTTTCACGTTTTGTGCAATTTCAAACATAACTTGGTCTATTCGCAATATTTACCTTACGAAACGTGGCACGAAGGCTCAACTAGCAAGTTAAGCTTTTAGAGCAACTAAATAGAGTACAACTGTCCACATGGATGCTTTGGAATTGCTCAACTCTCTCGACAGAGGTGCCTTTTCACGTTTTTTGCAATTTGAGACATAACTTGGTCTATTCACGTCTTTACCTTACGAAACGTTGCACGAAGGCTCAAACTAGCAAGTAAGACTTTTAAGAGCACTAAATAGAGTACAACGGTCCACATTGACGCTTTGGATTGCTCAACTCTCTCCATAGAGGAGCTTTTCCACGTTTTTGTGCAATTTCAAACATAATTTGGTCCTATTCAGCATATTTACCTTAGGAAACGTGGCAATAAGGCTCAACTAGCAAGTTAAACTTTTAAGAGCACTAAATAGAGTACAACGGTCCACATTGAATGCTTTGGAATTGCTCAACTCTCTCCATAGAGGACTTTTCACGTTTTTGTGCAATTTCGAACATAACTTGGTCTATTCGCATATTTTCCTTACGAAACGTGGCACGAAGGCTCAACTAGCACGTTAGACTTTTAAGAGCACTAAATAGAGTACAACGGTCCACATTGATGCTTTGGAATTGCTCAACTCTCTCCATAGAGGAGCTTTTCACGTTTTTTGTGCAATTTCGAATATAACTTGGTCTATTCGCATATTTACCTTACGAAACGCGGCACGAAGGCTTAACTAGCAAGTTAAGCTTTTAAGAGCACTAAATAGAGCACAACGGTCCACATTGATGCTTTGGAATTGCTCAACTCTCTCCATAGAGGAGCTTTTCACGTTTTTGAGCAATTTCGAACATAACTTGGTCTATTCACGTCTTTACCTTACGAACGTTGCACGAAGGCTCAACTAGCAAGTAAGACTTTTAAGAGCACTAAATAGAGTACAACGGTCCACATTGACGCTTTGCAATTGCTCAACTCTCTCCATAGAGGAGCTTTTCACGTTTTTGTGCAATTTCAAACATAATTTGGTCTATTCGCATATTTGCCTTAGGAAACGTGGAAAGAAGGCTCAACTAGCAAGTTAAACTTTTAAGAGCACTAAATAGAGTACAACGGTCCACATTGATGCTTTGGAATTGCTCAACTCTCTCCACAGAGGACTTTTTCACGTTTTTGTGCAATTTCAAACATAACCTGGTCTATTCGCATATTTTCCTTACGAAACGTGGCACGAAGGCTCAACTAGCACGTTAGACTTTTAAGAGCACTAAATAGAGTTCAACGGTCCACATTGATGCTTTGGAATTGCTCAACTCTCTCCATAGAGGAGCTTTTCACGTTTTTGTGCAATTTCGAATATAACTTGGTCTATTCGCATATTTACCTTACGAAACGTGGCACGAAGGCTCAACTAGCAAGTTAGACTTTTAAGAGCACTAAATAGAGTTCAACGGTCCACATTGATGGTTTGGAATTGCTCAACTCTCTCCATAGAGGAGCTTTTCACGTTTTTGTGCAATTTCGAATATAACTTGGTCTATTCGCATATTTACCTTACGAAACGTGGCACGAAGGCTCAACTAGCAAGTTAGACTTTTAAGAGCACTAAATAGAGTACAACGGTCCACATTGATGCTTTGGAATTGCTCAACTCTCTCCATAGAGGTGTTTTTCACGTTTTTGTGCAATTTCAAACATAACTTGGTCTATTCGCATATTTATCTTACGAAAACGTGGCATGAAGGCTCAACTAGCAAGTTAGACTTTTAAGAGTACTAAATAGAGTGCAACGGTCCACATTGATGCTTTGGAATTGCTCAACTCTCTCCATAGAGGCGCTTTTCACGTTTTTGTGCAATTTCGAACATAACTTGGTCTATTCTCATATTTACCTTACGAAACGTGGCACGAAGGCTCAACTTGCAAGTTAAGCTTTTAAGAGCACTAAATTGAGTACAACGGTCCACATTGATGCTTTGGAATTGCTCAACTCTCTCCACAGAGGTGCTTTTCACGTTTTTGTGCAATTTGAGACATAACTTGGTCTATTCACGTCTTTACCTTACGAAACGTTGCACGAAGGCTCAACTAGCAAGTAAGACTTTTAAGAGCACTAAATGGAGTACAACGGTCCACATTGACGTTTTGGAATTGCTCAACTCTCTCCATAGAGGAGCGTTTCACGTTTTTGTGCAATTTCAAACATAATTTGGTCTATTCGCATATTTACCTTAGGAAACGTGGCAAGAAGGCTCAACAGCAAGTTAAACTTTTAAGAGCACTAAATAGAGTACAACGGTCCACATTGATGCTTTGGAATTGCTCAACTCTCTCCATAGAGGACTTTTTCACGTTTTTGTGCAATTTCAAACATAACTTAGTCTATTCTCATATTTACCTTACGAAACGTGGCACGAAGGCTCAACTTGCAAGTTAAGCTTTTAAGAGCACTAAATTGAGTACAACGGTCCACATTGATGCTTTGGAATTGCTCAACTCTCTCCATAGAGGTGCTTTTCACGTTTTTGTGCAATTTGAGACATAACTTGGTCTATTCCCGTCTTTACCTTACGAAACGTTGGACGAAGGCTCAACTAGCAAGTAAGACTTTTAAGAGCACTAAATAGAGTACAACGGTCCATATTGACGCTGTGGAATTGCTCAACTCTCTCCATGGATGAGCTTTTCACGTTTTTGTGCAATTTCGAACATAACTTGGTCTATTCACGTCTTTACCTTACGAAACGTTGCACGAAGGCTCAACTAGCAAGTAAGACTTTTAAGAGCACTAAATAGAGTACAACGGTCCACATTGACGCTTTGCAATTGCTCAACTCTCTCCATAGAGGAGCTTTTCACGTTTTTGTGCAATTTCAAACATAATTTGGTCTATTCGCATATTTGCCTTAGGAAACGTGGAAAGAAGGCTCAACTAGCAAGTTAAACTTTTAAGAGCACTAAATAGAGTACAACGGTCCACATTGATGCTTTGGAATTGCTCAACTCTCTCCACAGAGGACTTTTTCACGTTTTTGTGCAATTTCAAACATAACCTGGTCTATTCGCATATTTTCCTTACGAAACGTGGCACGAAGGCTCAACTAGCACGTTAGACTTTTAAGAGCACTAAATAGAGTTCAACGGTCCACATTGATGCTTTGGAATTGCTCAACTCTCTCCATAGAGGAGCTTTTCACGTTTTTGTGCAATTTCGAATATAACTTGGTCTATTCGCATATTTACCTTACGAAACGTGGCACGAAGGCTCAACTAGCAAGTTAGACTTTTAAGAGCACTAAATAGAGTACAACGGTCCACATTGATGCTTTGGAATTGCTCAACTCTCTCCATAGAGGAGTTTTTCACGTTTTGTGCAATTTCAAACATAACTTGGTCTATTCGCATATTTATCTTACGAAACGTGGCATGAAGGCTCAACTAGCAAGTTAGACTTTTAAGAGTACTAAATAGAGTGCAACGGTCCACATTGATGCTTTGGAATTGCTCAACTCTCTCCATAGAGGCGCTTTTCACGTTTTTGTGCAATTTCGAACATAACTTGGTCTATTCTCATATTTACCTTACGAAACGTGGCACGAAGGCTCAACTTGCAAGTTAAGCTTTTAAGAGCACTAAATTGAGTACAACGGTCCACATTGATGCTTTGGAATTGCTCAACTCTCTCCAAGAGGTGCTTTTCACGTTTTTGTGCAATTTGAGACATAACTTGGTCTATTCACGTCTTTACCTTACGAAACGTTGCACGAAGGCTCAACTAGCAAGTAAGACTTTTAAGAGCACTAAATGGAGTACAACGGTCCACATTGACGTTTTGGAATTGCTCAACTCTCTCCATAGAGGAGCGTTTCACGTTTTTGTGCAATTTCAAACATAATTTGGTCTATTCGCATATTTACCTTAGGAAACGTGGCAAGAAGGCTCAACTAGCAAGTTAAACTTTTAAGAGCACTAAATAGAGTACAACGGTCCACATTGATGCTTTGGAATTGCTCAACTCTCTCCATAGAGGACTTTTTCACGTTTTTGTGCAATTTCAAACATAACTTGGTCTATTCTCATATTTATCTTACGAAACGTGGCACGAAGGCTCAACTTGCAAGTTAAGCTTTTAAGAGCACTAAATTGAGTACAACGGTCCACATTGATGCTTTGGAATTGCTCAACTCTCTCCATAGAGGTGCTTTTCACGTTTTTGTGCAATTTGAGACATAACTTGGTCTATTCCCGTCTTTACCTTACGAAACGTTGGACGAAGGCTCAACTAGCAAGTAAGACTTTTAAGAGCACTAAATAGAGTACAACGGTCCACATTGACGCTGTGGAATTGCTCAACTCTCTCCATGGATGAGCTTTTCACGTTTTTGTGCAATTTCGAACATAACTTGGTCTATTCGCATATTTACCCTACGAAACGTGGCACGAAGGCTCAACTAGAAAGTTAAGCTTTTAAGAGCACTAAATAGAGTACAACGGTCCACATTGATGCTTTGGAAATGCTCAACTCTCTCCATGGAGGAGCTTTTCACGTTTTTGTGCAATTTGAGACATAACTTGGTCTATTCGCGTCTTGATCTTATTACACGTGGCACGAATGCTCAACTAGCAAGTTAGACTTTTAAGAGCACTAAATAGAGTACAACGGTCCACATTGATGCTTCGGAATTGCTCAACTCTCTCCATAGAGGAGTTTTTCACGTTTTTGTGCAATCTCAAACATAACTTGGTCTATTCGCATATTTACCTTACGAAACGTGACACGAAGGCTCAACTAGCAAGTTAGACTTTTAAGAGCACTAAATAGAGTACAACGGTCGACATTGATGCTTTGGAATTGCTCAACTCTCTCCATAGAGGAGCTTTTCACGTTTTTGTGCAATTTCGAACATAACTTGGTCTATTCGCATATTTACCCTACGAAACGTGGCACGAAGGCTCAACTAGAAAGTTAAGCTTTTAAGAGCACTAAATAGAGTACAACGGTCCACATTGATGCTTTGGAATTGCTCAACTCTCTCCATAGAGGTGCTTTTCACGTTTTTGTGCAATTTGAGACATAACTTGGTCTATTCACGTCTTTACCTTACGAAACGTTGCACGGAGGCTCAGCTAGCAAGTAAGACTTTTAAGAGCACTAAATAGAGTACAACGGTCCACATTGACACTTTGGAATTGCTCAACTCTCTCCATGGAGGTGCTTTTCACGTTTTTGTGCAATTTGAGACATAACTTGGTCTATTCACGTCTTTACCTTACGAAACGTTGCACGAAGGCTCAACTAGCAAGTAAGACTTTTAAGAGCACTAAATAGAGTACAACGGTCCACATTGACACTTTGGAATTGCTCAACTCTCTCCATAGACGAGCTTTTCACCTTTTTGTGCAATTTCAAACATAACATGGTCCTATTCGCATCTTTGCCTTATGAAACGCTGCAGGAAGGCTCAACTATCGAGTAAGACTTTTAAGAGCAATAAATAGAGTACAACGGTCCACATTGACGCTTTGGAATTGCTAAACTCTCTCCATAGAGGAGCTTTTCATGTTTTTGTGCAATTTCAAACATAACTTGGTCTATTCGCATATTTACCTTACGACACGTGGCAAGAAGGCTCAACTAGCAAGTTAAACTTTTAAGAGCACTAAATAGAGTACAACGGTCCACATTGATGCTTTGGAAATGCTCAACTCTCTCCATGGAGAAGCTTTTCACGTTTTTGTGCAATTTGAGACATAACTTGGTCTATTCGCGTCTTGATCTTATGAACCGTGGCACGAATGCTCAACTAGCAAGTTAGACTTTTAAGAGCACTAAATAGAGTACAACGGTCCACATTGATGCTTTGGAATTGCTCAACTCTCTCCATAGAGGAGTTTTTCACGTTTTTGTGCAATTTGAGACATAACTTGGTCTTTTCGCATATTTACCTTACGAAACGTGGCACGAAGGCTCAACTAGCAAGTTAGAATTTTAAGAGCACTAAATAGAGTACAACGGTCCACATTGATGCTTTGGAATTGCTCAACTCTCTCCGTAGAGGAGCTTTTCACGTTTTTGTGCAATTTCGAACATAACTTGGTCTATTCGCATATTTACCCTACGAAACGTGGCACGAAGGCTCAACTAGCAAGTTAAGCTTTTAAGAGCACTAAATAGAGTACAACGGTCCACATTGATGCTTTGGAATTGCTCAACTCTCTCCATAGAGGAGTTTTTCACGTTTTTGTGCAATTTCAAACATAACTTTGTCTATTCGCATATTTACCTTACGAAACGTGGCACGAAGGCTCAACTAGCAAGTTAGAATTTTAAGAGCACTAAATAGAGTACAACGGTCCACATTGATGCTTTGGAATTGCACAACTCTCTCCATAGAGGAGCTTTTCACGTTTTTGTGCAATTTCGAACATAACTTGGTCTATTCGCATATTTACCCTACGAAACGTGGCACGAAGGCTCAACTAGCAAGTTAAGCTTTTAAGAGCACTAAATAGAGTACAACGGTCCACATTGATGCTTTGGAATTGCTCAACTCTCTCCATAGAAGTGCTTTTCACGTTTTTGTGCAATTTGAGACATAACTTGGTCTATTCACGTCTTTACCTTACGAAACGTTGCACGAAGGCTCAACTAGCAAGTAAGACTTTTAAGAGCACTAAATAGAGTACAACGGCCCACATTGACACTTTGGAATTGCTCAACTCTCTCCATAGAGGAGCTTTTCACGTTTTTGTGCAATTTGAGACATAACTTGGTCTATTCACGTCTTTACCTTACGAAACGTTGCACGAAGGTTCAACTAGTAAGTAAGACTTTTAAGAGCACTAAATAGAGTACGACGGTCCACATTGATGCTTTGGAATTGCTCAACTCTCTCCATAGAGGAGCTTTTCACGTTTTTGTGCAATTTGAGACATAACTTGGTCTATTCACGTCTTTACCTTATGAAACGTGGCACGAAGGCTCAACTAGCAAGTTAGACTTTTAAGAGCACTAAATAGAGTACAAAGGTCCACATTGATGCTTTGGAATTGCTCAACTCTCTCCATAGAGGAGTTTTTCACGTTTTTGTGCAATTTCGAACATAACTTGGTCTATTCGCATATTTACCTTACAAAACGTGGCACGAAGGCTCAACTAGCAAGTTAGACTTTTAAGAGCACT
The DNA here is from genome assembly GCF_013401445.1 of Tripterygium wilfordii. Lineage (NCBI taxonomy): Eukaryota > Viridiplantae > Streptophyta > Magnoliopsida > Celastrales > Celastraceae > Tripterygium > Tripterygium wilfordii. The sequence continues at coordinate 280,369 of NW_024056356.1, read as the reverse complement.
AAATAGAGTACAACGGTCCACATTGATGCTTTGGAATTGCTCAACTCTCTCCATAGAGGAGCTTTTCACGTTTTTGTGCAATTTCGAACATAACTTGGTCTATTCGCATATTTACCTTACGAAACGTGGCACGAATGCTCAACTAGCAAGTTAAGCTTTTAAGAGCACTAAATAGAGTACGACGGTCCACATTGATGCTTTGGAATTGCTCACCCCTCTCCATAGAGGTGCTTTTCACGTTTTTGTGCAATTTGAGACATAACTTGGTCTATTCACGTCTTTACCTTATGAAACGTGGCACGAAGGCTCAACTAGCAAGTTAGACTTTTAAGAGCACTAAATAGAGTACAACGGTCCACATTGATGCTTTGGAATTGCTCAACACTCTCCATAGAGGAGCTTTTCACGTTTTTGTGCAATTTCGAACATAACTTGGTCTATTCGCATATTTACCTTACGAAACGTGGCACGAATGCTCAACTAGCAAGTTAAGCTTTTAAGAGCACTAAATAGAGTACGACGGTCCACATTGATGCTTTGGAATTGCTCACCCCTCTCCATAGAGGTGCTTTTCACGTTTTTGTGCAATTTGAGACATAACTTGGTCTATTCACGTCTTTACCTTATGAAACGTGGCACGAAGGCTCAACTAGCAAGTTAGACTTTTAAGAGCACTAAATAGAGTACAACGGTCCACATTGATGCTTCGGAATTGCTCAACACTCTCCATAGAGGAGCTTTTCACGTTTTTGTGCAATTTCGAACATAACTTGGTCTATTCGCATATTTACCTTACGAAACGTGGCACGAATGCTCAACTAGCAAGTTAAGCTTTTAAGAGCACTAAATAGAGTACGACGGTCCACATTGATGCTTTGGAATTGCTCACCCCTCTCCATAGAGGTGCTTTTCACGTTTTTGTGCAATTTGAGACATAACTTGGTCTATTCACGTCTTTACCTTACGAAACGTTGCACGAAGGTTCAACTAGTAAGTAAGACTTTTAAGAGCACTAAATAGAATACGACGGTCCACATTGATGCTTTGGAATTGCTCAACTCTCTCCATAGAGGAGCTTTTCACGTTTTTTGTGCAATTTGAGACATAACTTGGTCTATTCACGTCTTTACCTTATGAAACGTGGCACGAAGGCTCAACTAGCAAGTTAGACTTTTAAGAGCACTAAATAGAGTACAAAGGTCCACATTGATGCTTTGGAATTGCTCAACTCTCTCCATAGAGGAGTTTTTCACGTTTTTGTGCAATTTCGAACATAACTTGGTCTATTCGCATATTTACCTTACAAAACGTGGCACGAAGGCTCAACTAGCAAGTTAGACTTTTAAGAGCACTAAATAGAGTACAACGGTCCACATTGATGCTTTGGAATTGCTCAACTCTCTCCATAGAGGAGCTTTTCACGTTTTTGTGCAATTTCGAACATAACTTGGTCTATTCGCATATTTACCTTACGAAACGTGGCACGAATGCTCAACTAGCAAGTTAAGCTTTTAAGAGCACTAAATAGAGTACGACGGTCCACATTGATGCTTTGGAATTGCTCACCCCTCTCCATAGAGGTGCTTTTCACGTTTTTGTGCAATTTGAGACATAACTTGGTCTATTCACGTCTTTACCTTATGAAACGTGGCACGAAGGCTCAACTAGCAAGTTAGACTTTTAAGAGCACTAAATAGAGTACAACGGTCCACATTGATGCTTTGGAATTGCTCAACACTCTCCATAGAGGAGCTTTTCACGTTTTTGTGCAATTTCGAACATAACTTGGTCTATTCGCATATTTACCTTACGAAACGTGGCACGAATGCTCAACTAGCAAGTTAAGCTTTTAAGAGCACTAAATAGAGTACGACGGTCCACATTGATGCTTTGGAATTGCTCACCCCTCTCCATAGAGGTGCTTTTCACGTTTTTGTGCAATTTGAGACATAACTTGGTCTATTCACGTCTTTACCTTATGAAACGTGGCACGAAGGCTCAACTAGCAAGTTAGACTTTTAAGAGCACTAAATAGAGTACAACGGTCCACATTGATGCTTTGGAATTGCTCAACACTCTCCATAGAGGAGCTTTTCACGTTTTTGTGCAATTTCGAACATAACTTGGTCTATTCGCATATTTACCTTACGAAACGTGGCACGAATGCTCAACTAGCAAGTTAAGCTTTTAAGAGCACTAAATAGAGTACGACGGTCCACATTGATGCTTTGGAATTGCTCACCCCTCTCCATAGAGGTGCTTTTCACGTTTTTGTGCAATTTGAGACATAACTTGGTCTATTCACGTCTTTACCTTATGAAACGTGGCACGAAGGCTCAACTAGCAAGTTAGACTTTTAAGAGCACTAAATAGAGTACAACGGTCCACATTGATGCTTCGGAATTGCTCAACACTCTCCATAGAGGAGCTTTTCACGTTTTTGTGCAATTTCGAACATAACTTGGTCTATTCGCATATTTACCTTACGAAACGTGGCACGAATGCTCAACTAGCAAGTTAAGCTTTTAAGAGCACTAAATAGAGTACGACGGTCCACATTGATGCTTTGGAATTGCTCAACCCCTCTCCATAGAGGTGCTTTTCACGTTTTTGTGCAATTTGAGACATAACTTGGTCTATTCACGTCTTTACCTTACGAAACGTTGCACGAAGGTTCAACTAGTAAGTAAGACTTTTAAGAGCACTAAATAGAATACGACGGTCCACATTGATGCTTTGGAATTGCTCAACTCTCTCCATAGAGGAGCTTTTCACGTTTTTGTGCAATTTGAGACATAACTTGGTCTATTCACGTCTTTACCTTATGAAACGTGGCACGAAGGCTCAACTAGCAAGTTAGACTTTTAAGAGCACTAAATAGAGTACAAAGGTCCACATTGATGCTTTGGAATTGCTCAACTCTCTCCATAGAGGAGTTTTTCACGTTTTTGTGCAATTTCGAACATAACTTGGTCTATTCGCATATTTACCTTACAAAACGTGGCACGAAGGCTCAACTAGCAAGTTAGACTTTTAAGAGCACTAAATAGAGTACAACGGTCCACATTGATGCTTTGGAATTGCTCAACTCTCTCCATAGAGGAGCTTTTCACGTTTTTGTGCAATTTCGAACATAACTTGGTCTATTCGCATATTTACCTTACGAAACGTGGCACGAATGCTCAACTAGCAAGTTAAGCTTTTAAGAGCACTAAATAGAGTACGACGGTCCACATTGATGCTTTGGAATTGCTCACCCCTCTCCATAGAGGTGCTTTTCACGTTTTTGTGCAATTTGAGACATAACTTGGTCTATTCACGTCTTTACCTTATGAAACGTGGCACGAAGGCTCAACTAGCAAGTTAGACTTTTAAGAGCACTAAATAGAGTACAACGGTCCACATTGATGCTTTGGAATTGCTCAACACTCTCCATAGAGGAGCTTTTCACGTTTTTGTGCAATTTCGAACATAACTTGGTCTATTCGCATATTTACCTTACGAAACGTGGCACGAATGCTCAACTAGCAAGTTAAGCTTTTAAGAGCACTAAATAGAGTACGACGGTCCACATTGATGCTTTGGAATTGCTCACCCCTCTCCATAGAGGTGCTTTTCACGTTTTTGTGCAATTTGAGACATAACTTGGTCTATTCACGTCTTTACCTTATGAAACGTGGCACGAAGGCTCAACTAGCAAGTTAGACTTTTAAGAGCACTAAATAGAGTACAACGGTCCACATTGATGCTTTGGAATTGCTCAACACTCTCCATAGAGGAGCTTTTCACGTTTTTGTGCAATTTGAGACATAACTTGGTCTATTCACGTCTTTACCTTATGAAACGTGGCACGAAGGCTCAACTAGCAAGTTAGACTTTTAAGAGCACTAAATAGAGTACAACGGTCCACATTGATGCTTTGGATTTGCTCAACACTCTCCATAGAGGAGCTTTTCACGTTTTTGTGCAATTTCGAACATAACTTGGTCTATTCGCATATTTACCTTACGAAACGTGGCACGAATGCTCAACTAGCAAGTTAAGCTTTTAAGAGCACTAAATAGAGTACGACGGTCCACATTGATGCTTTGGAATTGCTCACCCCTCTCCATAGAGGTGCTTTTCACGTTTTTGTGCAATTTGAGACATAACTTGGTCTATTCACGTCTTTACCTTATGAAACGTGGCACGAAGGCTCAACTAGCAAGTTAGACTTTTAAGAGCACTAAATAGAGTACAACGGTCCACATTGATGCTTCGGAATTGCTCAACACTCTCCATAGAGGAGCTTTTCACGTTTTTGTGCAATTTCGAACATAACTTGGTCTATTCGCATATTTACCTTACGAAACGTGGCACGAATGCTCAACTAGCAAGTTAAGCTTTTAAGAGCACTAAATAGAGTACGACGGTCCACATTGATGCTTTGGAATTGCTCACCCCTCTCCATAGAGGTGCTTTTCACGTTTTTGTGCAATTTGAGACATAACTTGGTCTATTCACGTCTTTACCTTACGAAACGTTGCACGAAGGTTCAACTAGTAAGTAAGACTTTTAAGAGCACTAAATAGAATACGACGGTCCACATTGATGCTTTGGAATTGCTCAACTCTCTCCATAGAGGAGCTTTTCACGTTTTTGTGCAATTTGAGACATAACTTGGTCTATTCACGTCTTTACCTTATGAAACGTGGCACGAAGGCTCAACTAGCAAGTTAGACTTTTAAGAGCACTAAATAGAGTACAAAGGTCCACATTGATGCTTTGGAATTGCTCAACTCTCTCCATAGAGGAGTTTTTCACGTTTTTGTGCAATTTCGAACATAACTTGGTCTATTCGCATATTTACCTTACAAAACGTGGCACGAAGGCTCAACTAGCAAGTTAGACTTTTAAGAGCACTAAATAGAGTACAACGGTCCACATTGATGCTTTGGAATTGCTCAACTCTCTCCATAGAGGAGCTTTTCACGTTTTTGTGCAATTTCGAACATAACTTGGTCTATTCGCATATTTACCTTACGAAACGTGGCACGAATGCTCAACTAGCAAGTTAAGCTTTTAAGAGCACTAAATAGAGTACGACGGTCCACATTGATGCTTTGGAATTGCTCACCCCTCTCCATAGAGGTGCTTTTCACGTTTTTGTGCAATTTGAGACATAACTTGGTCTATTCACGTCTTTACCTTATGAAACGTGGCACGAAGGCTCAACTAGCAAGTTAGACTTTTAAGAGCACTAAATAGAGTACAACGGTCCACATTGATGCTTTGGAATTGCTCAACACTCTCCATAGAGGAGCTTTTCACGTTTTTGTGCAATTTCGAACATAACTTGGTCTATTCGCATATTTACCTTACGAAACGTGGCACGAATGCTCAACTAGCAAGTTAAGCTTTTAAGAGCACTAAATAGAGTACGACGGTCCACATTGATGCTTTGGAATTGCTCACCCCTCTCCATAGAGGTGCTTTTCACGTTTTTGTGCAATTTGAGACATAACTTGGTCTATTCACGTCTTTACCTTATGAAACGTGGCACGAAGGCTCAACTAGCAAGTTAGACTTTTAAGAGCACTAAATAGAGTACAACGGTCCACATTGATGCTTTGGAATTGCTCAACACTCTCCATAGAGGAGCTTTTCACGTTTTTGTGCAATTTCGAACATAACTTGGTCTATTCGCATATTTACATTACGAAACGTGGCACGAATGCTCAACTAGCAAGTTAAACTTTTAAGAGCACTAAATAGAGTACAACGGTCCACATTGATGCTTTGGAAATGCTCAATTCTCTCCATGGAGGAGCTTTTCACGTTTTTGTGCAATTTGAGACATAACTTGGTCTATTCGCGTCTTGATCTTATGAAACTTGGCACGAAGGCTCAACAAGCAAGTTAGACTTTTAAGAGCACTAAATAGAGTACAACGGTCCACATTGATGCTTTGGAATTGCTCAACTCTCTCCATAGAGGAGTTTTTCATGTTTTTGTGCAATTTCAAACATAACTTGGTCTATTCACGTATTTACCTTACGAAACGTGGCACGAAGGCTCAACTAGCAAGTTAGACTTTTAAGAGCACTAAATAGAGTACAACGGTCCACATTGATGCTTTGGAATTGCTCAACTCTCTCCATAGAGGAGCTTTTCACGTTTTTGTGTAATTTCGAACATAACTTGGTCTATTCGTATATTTACCTTACGAAACGTGGCACGAAGGCTCAACTAGCAAGTTAAGCTTTTAAGAGCACTAAATAGAGTACAACGGTCCACATTGATGCTTTGGAATTGCTCAGCTCTCTCCATAGAGGTGCTTTTCACGTTTTTGTGCAATTTGAGACATAACTTGGTCCATTCACGTCTTTACCTTACGAAACGTTGCACGAAGGCTCAACTAGCAAGTAAGACTTTTAAGAGCACTAAATAGAGTACAACGGTCCACATTGACGCTTTGGAATTGCTCAACTCTCTCCATAGAGGAGCTTTTCACGTTTTTGTGTAATTTCAAACATAACTTGGTCTATTCACATATTTACCTTACGAAACGTGGTACGAAGGCTCAACTAGCAAGTTAGACTTTTAAGAGCACTAAATAGAGTACAACAGTCCTCATTGATGCTTTGGAATTGCTCAACACTCTCCATAGAGGAGCTTTTCACGTTTTTGTGCAATTTCGAACATAACTTGGTCTATTCGCATATTTACCTTACGAAACGTGGCACGAAGGCTCAACTAGCAAGTTAAGCTTTTAAGAGCACTAAATAGAGTACAACGGCCCACATTGATGCTTTGGAATTGCTCAACTCTCTCCCTAGAGGTGGTTTTCACGTTTTTGTGCAATTTGAGACATAACTTGGTCTATTCACGTCTTTACCTTACGAAACGTTGCACGAAGGCTCAATTAGCAAGTAAGACTTTTAAGAGCACTAAATAGAGTACAACGGCCCACATTGACACTTTGGAATTGCTCAACTCTCTCCATAGAGGAGCTTTTCACGTTTTTGTGCAATTTGAGACACAACTTGGTCTATTCACGTCTTTACCTTATGAAACGTGGCACGAAGGCTCAACTAGCAAGTTAGACTTTTAAGAGCACTAAATAGAGTACAACGGTCCACATTGATGCTTTGTAATTGCTCAACACTATCCATAGAGGAGCTTTTCACGTTTTTGTGCAATTTGAGACATAACTTGGTCTATTCACATCTTTACCTTATGAAACGTGGCACGAAGGCTCAACTAGCAAGTTAGACTTTTAAGAGCACTAAATAGAGTACAACGGTCCACATTAATGCTTTGGAATTGCTCAACACTCTCCATAGAGGAGCTTTTCACGTTTTTGTGCAATTTCGAACATAACTTGGTCTATTCGCATATTTACCTTACGAAACGTGGCACGAATGCTCAACTAGCAAGTTAAGCTTTTAAGAGCACTAAATAGAGTACAACGGTCCACATTGATGCTTTGGAATTGCTCAACTCTCTCCATAGAGGTGCTTTTCACGTTTTTGTGCAATTTGAGACATAACTTGGTCTATTCACGTCTTTACCTTATGAAATGTGGCACGAAGGCTCAACTAGCAAGTTAGACTTTTAAGAGCACTAAATAGAGTACAACGGTCCACATTGATGCTTTGGAATTGCTCAACACTCTCCATAGAGGAGCTTTTCACGTTTTTGTGCAATTTCGAACATAACTTGGTCTATTCACATATTTACCTTACGAAACGTGGCACGAATGCTCAACTAGCAAGTTAAACTTTTAAGAGCACTAAATAGAGTACAACGGTCCACATTGATGCTTTGGAAATGCTCAATTCTCTCCATGGAGGAGCCTTTCACGTTTTTGTGCAATTTGAGACATAACTTGGTCTATTCGCGTCTTGATCTTATGAAACTTGGCACGAAGGCTCAACTAGCAAGTTAGACTTTTAAGAGCACTAAATAGAGTACAACGGTCCACATTGATGCTTTGGAATTGCTCAACTCTCTCCGTAGAGGAGTTTTTCACGTTTTTGTGCAATTTCAAACATAACTTGGTCTATTCGCGTATTTACCTTACGAAACGTGGCACGAAGGCTCAACAAGCAAGTTAGACTTTTAAGAGCACTAAATAGAGTACAACGGTCCACATTGATGCTTTGGAATTGCTCAACTCTCTCCATAGAGGATCTTTTCACGTTTTTGTGTAATTTCGAACGTAACTTGGTCTATCCACATATTTACCTTACGAAACGTGGTATGAAGGCTCAACTAGCAAGTTAGACTTTTAAGAGCACTAAATAGAGTACAACGGCCCACATTGATGCTTTGGAATTGCTCAACTCTCTCCATAGAGGTGGTTTTCACGTTTTTGTGCAATTTGAGACATAACTTGGTCTATTCGCGTCTTTACCTTATAAAACGTGGCAAGAAGGCTCAACTAGCAAGTTAAACTTTTAAGAGCACTAAATAGAGTACAACGGTCCACATTGATGCTTTGGAAATGCTCAACTCTCTCCATGGAGGAGCTTTTCACGTTTTTGTGCAATTTGAGACATAACTTGGTCTATTCGCGTCTTGATCTTATGAAACGTGGCACGAAGGCTCAACTAGCAAGTTAGACTTTTAAGAGCACTAAATAGAGTACAACGGTCCACATTGATGCTTTGGAATTGCTCAACTCTCTCCATAGAGGAGCTTTTCACGTTTTTGTGCAATTTCGAACATAACTTGGTCTATTCGCATATTTACCCTACGAAACGTGGCACGAAGGCTCAACTAGCAAGTTAAGCTTTTAAGAGCACTAAATAGAGTACAACGGTCCACATTGATGCTTTGGAATTGCTCAACTCTCTCCATAGAAGTGCTTTTCACGTTTTTGTGCAATTTGAGACATAACTTGGTCTATTCACGTCTTTACCTTACGAAACGTTGCACGAAGGCTCAACTAGCAAGTAAGACTTTTAAGAGCACTAAATAGAGTACAACGGCCCACATTGACACTTTGGAATTGCTCAACTCTCTCCATAGAGGAGCTTTTCATGTTTTTGTGCAATTTGAGACATAACTTGGTCTATTCACGTCTTTACCTTACGAAACGTTGCACGAAGGTTCAACTAGTAAGTAAGACTTTTAAGAGCACTAAATAGAGTACAACGGTCCACATTGACGCTTTGGAATAGCTCAACTCTCTCCATAGAGGAGCTTTCCACGTTTTTGTGGAATTTCAAACATAACTTGGTCTATCCACATCTTTACCTTACGAAACGTGGTATGAAGGCTCAACTAGCAAGTTAGACTTTTAAGAGCACTAAATAGAGTACAACGGTCCACATTGATGCTTTGGAATTGCTCAACTCTCTCCATAGAGGAGTTTTTCACGTTTTTTTGTAATTTTAAACATAACTTGGTCTATTCGCATATTTACCTTACGAAACGAGGCACGAAGGCTCAACTAGCAAGTTAGACTTTTAAGAGCACTAAATAGAGTACAACGGTCCACATTGATGCTTTGGAATTGCTCAACTCTCTCCATAGAGGAGCTTTTCACGTTTTTGTGTAATTTCGAACATAACTTGGTCTATTCGCATATTTACCTTACGAAACGTGGCACGAAGGCTGAACTAGCAAGTTAAGTTTTTGAGAGCACTAAATAGAGTACAACGGTCCACATTGATGCTTTGGAATTGCTCAACACTCTCCATAGAGGAGCTTTTCACGTTTTTGTGCAATTTGAGACATAACTTGGTCTATTCACGTCTTTACCTTATGAAACGTGGCACGAAGGCTCAACTAGCAAGTTAGACTTTTAAGAGCACTAAATAGAGTACAACGGTCCACATTGATGCTTTGGAATTGCTCAACACTCTCCATAGAGGAGCTTTTCACGTTTTTGTGCAATTTCGAACATAACTTGGTCTATTCGCATATTTACCTTACGAAACGTGGCACGAATGCTCAACTAGCAAGTTAAGCTTTTAAGAGCACTAAATAGAGTACGACGGTCCACATTGATGCTTTGGAATTGCTCACCCCTCTCCATAAAGGTGCTTTTCACGTTTTTGTGCAATTTGAGACATAACTTGGTCTATTCACGTCTTTACCTTATGAAACGTGGCACGAAGGCTCAACTAGCAAGTTAGACTTTTAAGAGCACTAAATAGAGTACAACGGTCCACATTGATGCTTTGGAATTGCTCAACACTCTCCATAGAGGAGCTTTTCACGTTTTTGTGCAATTTCGAACATAACTTGGTCTATTCGCATATTTACCTTACGAAACGTGGCACGAATGCTCAACTAGCAAGTTAAACTTTTAAGAGCACTAAATAGAGTACAACGGTCCACATTGATGCTTTGGAAATGCTCAATTCTCTCCATGGAGGAGCTTTTCACGTTTTTGTGTAATTTGAGACATAACTTGGTCTATTCGCGTCTTGATCTTATGAAACTTGGCACGAAGGCTCAACAAGCAAGTTAGACTTTTAAGAGCACTAAATAGAGTACAACGGTCCACATTGATGCTTTGGAATTGCTCAACTCTCTCCATAGAGGAGTTTTTCACGTTTTTGTGCAATTTCAAACATAACTTGGTCTATTCGCGTATTTACCTTACGAAACGTGGCACGAAGGCTCAACTAGCAAGTTAGACTTTTAAGAGCACTAAATAGAGTACAACGGTCCACATTGATGCTTTGGAATTGCTCAACTCTCTCCATAGAGGAGCTTTTCACGTTTTTGTGTAATTTCGAACATAACTTGGTCTATTCGTATATTTACCTTACGAAACGTGGCACGAAGACTCAACTAGCAAGTTAAGCTTTTAAGAGCACTAAATAGAGTACAACGGTCCACATTGATGCTTTGGAATTGCTCAGCTCTCTCCATAGAGGTGCTTTTCACGTTTTTGTGCAATTTGAGACATAACTTGGTCCATTCACGTCTTTACCTTACGAAACGTTGCACGAAGGCTCAACTAGCAAGTAAGACTTTTAAGAGCACTAAATAGAGTACAACGGTCCACATTGACGCTTTGGAATTGCTCAACTCTCTCCATAGAGGAGCTTTTCACGTTTTTGTGTAATTTCAAACATAACTTGGTCTATTCACATATTTACCTTACGAAACATGGTACGAAGGCTCAACTAGCAAGTTAGACTTTTAAGAACACTAAATAGAGTACAACAGTCCTCATTGATGCTTTGGAATTGCTCAACACTCTCCATAGAGGAGCTTTTCACGTTTTTGTGCAATTTCGAACATAACTTGGTCTATTCGCATATTTACCTTACGAAACGTGGCACGAAGGCTCAACTAGCAAGTTAAGCTTTTAAGAGCACTAAATAGAGTACAACGGCCCACATTGATGCTTTGGAAGTGCTCAACTCTCTCCCTAGAGGTGGTTTTCACGTTTTTGTGTAATTTGAGACATAACTTGGTCTATTCACGTATTTACCTTACGAAACGTTGCACGAAGGCTCAATTAGCAAGTAAGACTTTTAAGAGCACTAAATAGAGTACAACGGCCCACATTGACACTTTGGAATTGCTCAACTCTCTCCATAGAGGAGCTTTTCACGTTTTTGTGCAATTTGAGACACAACTTGGTCTATTCACGTCTTTACCTTATGAAACGTGGCACGAAGGCTCAACTAGCAAGTTAGACTTTTAAGAGCACTAAATAGAGTACAACGGTCCACATTGATGCTTTGGAATTGCTCAACACTATCCATAGAGGGGCTTTTCACGTTTTTGTGCAATTTGAGACATAACTTGGTCTATTCACATCTTTACCTTATGAAACGTGGCACGAAGGCTCAACTAGCAAGTTAGACTTTTGAGAGCACTAAATAGAGTACAACGGTCCACATTAATGCTTTGGAATTGCTCAACACTCTCCATAGAGGAGCTTTTCACGTTTTTGTGCAATTTCGAACATAACTTGGTCTATTCGCATATTTACCTTACGAAACGTGGCACGAATGCTCAACTAGCAAGTTAAGCTTTTAAGAGCACTAAATATAGTACAACGGTCCACATTGATGCTTTGGAAATGCTCAACTCTCTCCATAGAGGTGCTTTTCACGTTTTTGTGCAATTTGAGACATAACTTGGTCTATTCACGTCTTTACCTTATGAAACGTGGCACGAAGGCTCAACTAGCAAGTTAGACTTTTAAGAGCACTAAATAGAGTACAACGGTCCACATTGATGCTTTGGAATTGCTCAACACTCTCCATAGAGGAGCTTTTCACGTTTTTGTGCAATTTCGAACATAACTTGGTCTATTCACATATTTACCTTACGAAACGTGGCACGAATGCTCAACTAGCAAGTTAGACTTTTAAGAGCACTAAATAGAGTACAACGGTCCACATTGATGCTTTGGAAATGCTCAACTCTCTCCATGGAGGAGCTTTTCACGTTTTTGTGCAATTTGAGACATAACTTGGTCTATTCGCGTCTTGATCTTATGAAACGTGGCACGAAGGCTCAACTAGCAAGTTAGACTTTTAAGAGCACTAAATAGAGTACAACGGTCCACATTGATGCTTTGGAATTGCTCAACTCTCTCCATTGAGGAGCTTTTCACGTTTTTGTGCAATTTCGAACATAACTTGGTCTATTCGCATATTTACCCTACGAAACGTGGCACGAAGGCTCAACTAGCAAGTTAAGCTTTTAAGAGCACTAAATAGAGTACAACGGTCCACATTGATGCTTTGGAATTGCTCAACTCTCTCCATAGAAGTGCTTTTCACGTTTTTGTGCAATTTGAGACATAACTTGGTCTATTCACGTCTTTACCTTACGAAACGTTGCACGAAGGCTCAACTAGCAAGTAAGACTTTTAAGAGCACTAAATAGAGTACAACGGCCCACATTGACACTTTGGAATTGCTCAACTCTCTCCATAGAGGAGCTTTTCACGTTTTTGTGCAATTTGAGACATAACTTGGTCTACTCACGTCTTTACCTTACGAAACGTTGCACGAAGGTTCAACTAGTAAGTAAGACTTTTAAGAGCACTAAATAGAGTACAACGGTCCACATTGACGCTTTGGAATAGCTCAACTCTCTCCATAGAGGAGCTTTCCACGTTTTTGTGGAATTTCAAACATAACTTGGTCTATCCACATATTTACCTTACGAAACGTGGTATGAAGGCTCAACTAGCAAGTTAGACTTTTAAGAGCACTAAATAGAGTACAACGGTCCACATTGATGCTTTGGAATTGCTCAACTCTCTCCATAGAGGAGTTTTTCACGTTTTTTTGTAATTTCAAACATAACTTGGTCTATTCGCATATTTACCTTACGAAACGAGGCACGAAGGCTCAACTAGCAAGTTAGACTTTGAAGAGCACTAAATAGAGTACAACGGTCCACATTGATGCTTTGGAATTGCTCAACTCTCTCCATAGAGGAGCTTTTCACGTTTTTGTGTAATTTCGAACATAACTTGGTCAATTCGCATATTTACCTTACGAAACGTGGCACGAAGGCTGAACTAGCAAGTTAAGTTTTTGAGAGCACTAAATAGAGTACAACGGTCCACATTGATGCTTTGGAATTGCTCAACACTCTCCATAGAGGAGCTTTTCACGTTTTTGTGCAATTTGAGACATAACTTGGTCTATTCACGTCTTTACCATATGAAACGTGGCACGAAGGCTCAACTAGCAAGTTAGACTTTTAAGAGCACTAAATAGAGTACAACGGTCCACATTAATGCTTTGGAATTGCTCAACACTCTCCATAGAGGAGCTTTTCACGTTTTTGTGCAATTTCGAACATAACTTGGTCTATTCGCATATTTACCTTACGAAACGTGGCACGAATGCTCAACTAGCAAGTTAAGCTTTTAAGAGCACTAAATAGAGTACGACGTCCACATTGATGCTTTGGAATTGCTCACCCCTCTCCATAGAGGTGCTTTTCACGTTTTTGTGCAATTTGAGACATAACTTGGTCTATTCACGTCTTTACCTTATGAAACGTGGCACGATGGCTCAACTAGCATGTTAGACTTTTAAGAGCACTAAATAGAGTACAACGGTCCACATTGATGCTTTGGAATTGCTCAACACTCTCCATAGAGGAGCTTTTCACGTTTTTGTGCAATTTCGAACATAACTTGGTCTATTCGCATATTTACCTTACGAAACGTGGCACGAACGCTCAACTAGCAAGTTAAACTTTTAAGAGCACTAAATAGAGTACAACGGTCCACATTGATGCTTTGGAAATGCTCAATTCTCTCCATGGAGGAGCTTTTCACGTTTTTGTGCAATTTGAGACATAACTTGGTCTATTCGCGTCTTGATCTTATGAAACTTGGCACGAAGGCTCAACAAGCAAGTTAGACTTTTAAGAGCACTAAATAGAGTACAACGGTCCACATTGATGCTTTGGAATTGCTCAACTCTCTCCATAGAGGAGTTTTTCACGTTTTTGTGCAATTTCAAACATAACTTGGTCTATTCGCATATTTACCTTACGAAACGTGGCACGAAGGCTCAACTAGCAAGTTAGACTTTTAAGAGCACTAAATAGAGTACAACGGTCCACATTGATGCTTTGGATTTGCTCAACTCTCTCCATAGAGGAGCTTTTCACGTTTTTGTGTAATTTCGAACATAACTTGGTCTATTCGCATATTTACCTTACGAAACGTGGCACGAATGCTCAACTAGCAAGTTAAGCTTTTAAGAGCACTAAATAGAGTACAACGGTCCACATTGATGCTTTGGAATTGCTCAACTCTCTCCATAAAGGTGCTTTTCACATTTTTGTGCAATTTGAGACATAACTTGGTCTATTCACGTCTTTACCTTATGAAACGTGGCACGAAGGCTCAACTAGCAAGTTAGACTTTTAAGAGCACTAAATAGAGTACAACGGTCTACATTGATGCTTTGGAATTGCTCAACCCTCTCCATAGAGGAGCTTTTCACCTTTTTGTGCAATTTCACACATAACTTGGTCTATTCGCATATTTACCTTACGAAACGTGGCAAGAAGGCTCAACTAGCAAGTTAAACTTTTCAGAGCACTAAATAGAGTACAACGGTCCACATTGATGCTTTGGAAATGCTCAATTCTCTCCATGGAGAAGCTTTTCACGTTTTTGTGCAATTTGAGACATAACTTGGTCTATTCGCGTCTTGATCTTATGAAACGTGGCACGAAGGCTCAACTAGCAAGTTAGACTTTTAAGAGCACTAAATAGAGTACAACGGTCCACATTGATGCTTTGGAATTGCTCAACTCTCTCCATAGAGGAGTTTTTCACGTTTTTGTGCAATTTCAAACATAACTTGGTCTATTCGCGTATTTACCTTACGAAACGTGGCACGAAGGCTCAACTAGCAAGTTAGACTTTTAAGAGCACTAAATAGAGTACAACGGTCCACATTGATGCTTTGGAATTGCTCAACTCTCTCCATAGAGGAGCTTTTCACGTTTTTGTGTAATTTCGAACATAACTTGGTCTATTCGCATATTTACCTTACGAAACGTGGCACGAAGGCTCAACTAGCAAGTTAAGCTTTTAAGAGCACTAAATAGAGTACAACGGTCCACATTGATGCTTTGGAATTGCTCAACTCTCTCCATAGAGGTGCTTTTCACGTTTTTGTGCAATTTGAGACATAACTTGGTCTATTCGCGTCTTGATCTTATGAAACGTGGCACGAAGGCTCAACTAGCAAGTTAGACTTTTAAGAGCACTAAATAGAGTACAACGGTCCACATTGATGCTTTGGAATTGCTCAACTCTCTCCATACAGGTGCTTTTCACATTTTTGTCCAATTTCAAACATAACTTGGTCTATTCGCATATTTGCCTTACGAAACGTGGCACGAAGGCTGAACTAGCAAGTTAGACTTTTAAGAGCACTAAATAGAGTACAAAGGTCCACATTGATGCTTTGGAATTGCTCAACTCTCTCCATAGAGGATTTTTTCACGTTTTTGTGCAATTTCAAACATAACTTGGTCTATTCGCATATTTACCTTACGAAACGTGGCACGAAGGCTCAACTAGCAAGTTAAACTTTTAAGAGCACTAAATAGAGTACAACGGTCCACATTGATGCTTTGGAATTGCTCAACTCTCTCCATAGAGGTGCTTTTCACGTTTTTGTGCAATTTGAGACATAACTTGGTCTATTCACGTCTTGACCTTACGAAACGTTGCACGAAGGCTCAACTAGCGAGTAAGACTTTTAAGAGCACTAAATAGAGTACAACGGTCCACATTGACGCTTTTGAATTGCTCAACTCTCTCCATAGAGGAGCTTTTCACGTTTTTGTGCAATTTCAAACATAATTTGGTCTATTCGCATATTTACCATAGGAAACGTGGCAAGAAGGCTCAACTAGCAAGTTAAACTTTTAAGAGTACTAAATAGAGTACAACGGTCCACATTGATGCTTTGGAATTGCTCAACTCTCTCCATAGAGGAGTTTTTCACGTTTTTGTGCAATTTCAAACATAACTTGGTCTATTCGCGTATTTACCTTACGAAACGTGGCACGAAGGCTCAACTAGCAAGTTAGACTTTTAAGAGCACTAAAGAGAGTACAACGGTCCACATTGATGCTTTGGAATTGCTCAACTCTCTCCATAGAGGTGTTTTTCACGTTTTTGGGCAATTTCAAACATAACTTGATCTATTCGCATATTTACCTTACGAAACGTGGCACGAAGGCTCAACTAGATAGTTAGACTTTTAAGAGCACTAAATAGAGCACAATGGTCCACATTGATGCTTTGGAATTGCTCAACTCTCTTCATAGAGGAGTTTTTCACGTTTTTGTGCAATTTCAAACATAACTTGGTCTATTCGTATATTTACCTTACGAAACGTGGCCCGAAGGCTCAACTAGCAAGTTAGACTTTTAAGAGCACTAAATAGAGTGCAACGGTCCACATTGATGCTTTGGAATTGCTCAACTCTCTCCATAGAGGAGCTTTTCACGTTTTTGTGTAATTTCGAACATAACTTGGTCTATTCGCATATTTACCTTACGAAGCGTGGCACGAATACTCAACTAGCAAGTTAAGCTTTTAAGAGCACTAAATAGAGTACAACGGTCCACATTGATGCTTTGGAATTGCTCAACTCTCTCCATGGAGGTGCTTTTCACGTTTTTGTGCAATTTGAGACATAACTTGGTCTATTCATGTCTTTACCTTACGAAACGTTGCACGAAGGCTCAACTAGCAAGTAAGACTTTTAAGAGCACCAAATAGAGTACAACGGTCCATATTGACGCTTTGGAATTGCTCAACTCTCTCCATAGAGGAGCTTTTCACGTTTTTGTGCAATTTCAAACATAACTTGGTCTATTCACATATTTACCTTACGAAACGTGGTACGAAGGCTCAACTAGCAAGTTAGACTTTTAAGAGCACTAAATAGAGTACAACGGTCCACAGTGATGCTTTGGAATTGCTCAACTCTCTCCATAGAGGAGTTTTTCACGTTTTTGTGCAATTTCAAACATAACTTGGTCTATTCGCATATTTACCTTACGAAACGTGGCCCGAAGGCTCAACTAGCAAGTTAGACTTTTAAGAGCACTAAATAGAGTGCAACGGTCCACATTGATGCTTTGGAATTGCTCAACTCTCTCCATAGAGGAGCTTTTCATGTTTTTGTGTAATTTCGAACATAACTTGGTCTATTCGCATATTTACGTTACGAAACGTGGCACGAAGGCTCAACTAGCAAGTTAAGCTTTTAAGAGCACTAAATAGAGTACAACGGTCCACATTGATGCTTTGGAATTGCTCAACTCTCTCCATAGAGGTGCTTTTCACGTTTTTGTGTAATTCGAGATATAACTTGGTCTATTCGCGTCTTTACCTTATGAAATGTGGCACGAAGGCTATACTAGCAAGTTAGGCTTTTGAGAGCACTAAATAGAGTACAACGGTCCACATTGATGCTTTGGAATTGCTCAGCTCTCTCCATAGAGGAGCTTTTCACCTTTTTGTGCAATTTCAAACATAACTTGGTCTATTCGTATCTTTGCCTTATGAAACGTTGCACGAAGGCTCAACTAGCGAGTAAGACTTTGAAGAGCACTAAATAGAGTACAACGGTCCAGATTGATGCTTTGGAATTGCTAAACTCTCTCCATAGAGGAGCTTTTCACGTTTTTCTGTAATTTCAAACATAACTTGGTCTATTCGCATATTTCCCTTACGAAACGTGGCAAGAAGGCTCAACTAGCAAGTTAAACTTTTAAGAGCACTAAATAGAGTACAACGGTCCACATTGATGCTTTGGAAATGCTCAACTCTCTCCATGGAGGAACTTTTCACGTTTTTGTGCAATTTGAGACATAACTTGGTCTATTCGCGTCTTGATCTTATGAAACGTGGCACGAAGGCTCAACTAGCAAGTTAGACTTTTAAGAGCACTAAATAGAGTACAACGGTCCACATTGATGCGTTGGAATTGCTCAACTCTCTCCATAGAGTAGTTTTTCATGTTTTTGTGTAATTTCAAACATAACTTGGTCTATTCGCATATTTGCCTTACGAAACGTGGCACGAAGGCTCAACTAGCAAGTTAGACTTTTAAGAGCAGTAAATAGAGTACAAAGGTCTACATTGATGCTTTGGAATTGCTCAACTCTCTCCATAGAGGAGTTTTTCACGTTTTTGTGCAATTTCGAACATAACTTGGTCCATTCGCATATTTACCTTACGAAACGTGACACGAAGGCTCAACTAGCAAGTTAAGCTTTTAAGAGCACTAAATAGAGTACAACGGTCCACATTGATGCTTTGGAATTGGTCAACTCTCTCCATAGAGGTGCTTTTCACGTTTTTGTGCAATTTGAGATATAACTTGGTCTATTCACGTGTTTACCTTACAAAACGTTGCACGAAGGCTCAACTAGCAAGTAAGACTTTTAGGAGCACTACATAGAGTACAACGGTCCACATTGACGCTTTGGAATTGCTCAACTCTCTCCATTGAGGAGCTTTTCACGTTTTTGTGCAATTTCAAACATAATTTGGTCTATTCGCATATTTACCTTAGGAAACGTGGCAAGAAGGCTCAACTAGCAAGTTAGACTTTTAAGAGCACTAAAGAGAGTACAACGGTCCACATTGATGCTTTGGAATTGCTCAACTCTCTCCATAGAGGAGTTTTTCACGTTTTTGGGCAATTTCAAACACAACTTGGTCTATTCGCATAGTTACCTTATGAAACGTGGCACGAAGGCTCAACTAGCAAGTTAGACTTTTAAGAGCACTAAAGAGAGTACAACGGTCCACATTGATGCTTTGGAATTGCTCAACTCTCTCCATAGAGGAGTTTTTCACGTTTTTGTGCAATTTCAAACATAATTTGGTCTATTCGCATATTTACCTTAGGAAACGTGGCAAGAAGGCTCAACTAGCAAGTTAGACTTTTAAGAGCACTAAAGAGAGTACAACGGTCCACATTGATGCTTTGGAATTGCTCAACTCTCTCCATAGAGGAGTTTTTCACGTTTTTGTGCAATTTCAAACATAACTTGGTCTATTCGCATATTTACCTTACGAAACGTGGCACGAAGGCTCAACTAGCAAGTTAGCTTTTAAGAGCACTAAATAGAGTACAACGGTCCACATTGATGCTTTGGAATTGCTCAACTCTCTCCATAGAGGAGCTTTTCACGTTTTTGTGCAATTTCGAATATAACTTGGTCTATTCGCATATTTACCTTACGAAACGCGGCACGAAGGCTCAACTAGCAAGTTAAGCTTTTAAGAGCACTAAATAGAGCACAACGGTCCACATTGATGCTTTGGAATTGCTCAACTCTCTCCATAGAGGTGCTTTTCACGTTTTTGTCCAATTTCAAACATAACTTGGTCTATTCGCATATTTACCTTACGAAACGTGGCACGAAGGCTCAACTAGCAAGTTAGACTTTTAAGAGCACTAAATAGAGTACAACGGTCCACATTGATGCTTTGGAATTGCTCAACTCTCTCCATAGAGGAGTTTTTCACGTTTTTGTGCAATTTCAAACATAACTTGGTCTATTCGCATATTTAACTTACGAAACGTGGCACGAAGGCTCAACTAGCAAGTTAGACTTTTAAGAGCACTAAATAGAGTGTAACGGTCCACATTGATGCTTTGGAATTGCTCAACTCTCTCCATAGAAGAGCTTTTCACGTTTTTGTGCAATTTCGAACATAACTTGGTCTATTCTCATATTTACCTTACGAAACGTGGCACGAAGGCTCAACTAGCTAGCTAGACTTTTAAGAGCACTAAATAGAGTACAACGGTCCACATTGATGCTTTGGAAATGCTCAACTCTGTCCTTGGAGGAGCTTTTCACCTTTTTGTGCAATTTGAGATATAACTTGGTCTATTCGTGTCTTGATCTTATTAAACGTGGCACGAAGGCTCAACTAGCAAGTTAGACTTTTAAGTGCACTAAATAGAGTACAACGGTCCACATTGATGCTTTGGAATTGCTCAACTCTCTCCATAGAGGAGTTTTTCACGTTTCTGTGCAATTTCGAACATTACTTGGTCTATTCGCATATTTAGCTTACGAAACGTGGCACGAAGGCTCAACTAGCAAGTTAAACTTTTAAGAGCACTTAATAGAGTACAACGGTCCACATTGATGCTTTGGAATTGCTCAACTCTCTCCATAGAGGAGCTTTTCACGTTTTTGTGCAATTTCAAACATAATTTGGTCTATTCGCATATTTACCTTAGGAAACGTGGCAAGAAGGCTCAACTAGCAAGTTAAACTTTTAAGAGCACTAAATAGAGTACAACGGTCCACATTGATGCTTTGGAATTGCTCAACTCTCTCCATAGAGGACTTTTTCACGTTTTTGTGCAATTTCAAACATAACTTGGTCTATTCGCATAATTGCCTTACGAAACGTGGCACGAAGGCTCAACTAGAAAGTTAGACTTTTAAGAGCACTAAAGAGAGTACAACGGTCCACATTGATGCTTTGGAATTGCTCAACTCTCTCCATAGAGGTGTTTTTCACGTTTTTGGGCAATTTCAAACATAACTTGGTCTATTCGCATATTTACCTTACGAAACGTGGCACGAAGGCTCAACTAGCAAGTTAGACTTTTAAGAGCACTAAATAGAGTACAACGGTCCACATTGATGCTTTGGAATTGCTCAACTCTCTCCATAGAGGAGTTTTTCACATTTTTGTGCAATTCCAAACATAACTTGGTCTACTCGCATATTTACCTTACGAAACGTGGCACGAAGGCTCAACTAGCAAGTTAGACTTTTAAGAGCACTAAATAGAGTACAACGGTCCACATTGATGCTTTGGAAATGCTCAACTCTCTCCATGGAGGAGCTTTTCACGTTTTTGTGCAATTTGAGACATAAATTGGTCTATTCGCGTCTTGATCTTATGAAACGTGGCACGAAGGCTCAACTAGCAAGTTAGACTTTTAAGTGCACTAAATAGAGTACAACGGTCCACATTGATGCTTTGGAATTGCTCAACTCTCTCCATAGAGGAGTTTTTCACAATTTTGTGCAATTTCAAACATAACTTGGTCTATTTGCATATTTGCCTTACGAAACGTGGCACGAAGGCTCAACTAGCAAGTTAGACTTTTAAGAGCACTAAATAGAGTACAAAGGTCCACATTGATACTTTGGAATTGCTCAACTCTCTCCATAGAGGAGTTTTTCACGTTTTTGTGCAATTTCGAACATAACTTGGTCTATTCGCATATTTACCTTACGAAACGTGGCAAGAAGGCTCAACTAGCAAGTTAAACTTTTAAGAGCACTAAATAGAGTACAACGGTCCACATTGATGCTTTGGAAATGCTCAACTCTCTCCGTGGAGGAGCTTTTCACGTTTTTGTGCAATTTGAGACATAACTTGGTCTATTCGCGTCTTGATCTTATGAAACGTGGCACGAAGGCTCAACTAGCAAGTTAGACTTTTAAGAGCACTAAATAGAGTACAACGGTCCACATTGATGCTTTGGAATTGCTCAACTCTCTCCATAGAGGAGTTTTTCACGTTTTTGTGCAATTTCAAACATAACTTGGTCTATTCGCATATTTGCCTTACGAAACGTGGCACGAAGGCTCAACTAGCAAGTTAGACTTTTAAGAGCACTAAATACAGTGCAACGGTCCACATTGATGCTTTGGAATTGCTCAACTCTCTCCATAGAGGAGCTTTTCACGTTTTTGTGCAATTTCGAACATAACTTGATCTATTCTCATATTTACCTTACGAAACGTGGCACGAAGGCTCAACTAGCAAGTTAGACTTTTAAGAGCACTAAATAGAGTACAACGGTCCACATTGATGCTTTGGAAATGCTCAACTCTCTCCATGGAGAAGCTTTTCACGTTTTTGTGCAATTTGAGACATAAATTGGTCTATTCGCGTCTTGATCTTATGAAACGTGGCACGAAGGCTCAACTAGCAAGTTAGACTTTTAAGTGCACTAAATAGAGTACAACGGTCCACATTGATTCTTTGGAATTGCTCAACTCTCTCCATAGAGGAGTTTTTCACAATTTTGTGCAATTTCAAACATAACTTGGTCTATTTGCATATTTGCCTTACGAAACGTGGCACGAAGGCTCAACTAGCAAGTTAGACTTTTAAGAGCACTAAATAGAGTACAAAGGTCCACATTGATACTTTGGAATTGCTCAACTCTCTCCATAGAGGAGTTTTTCACGTTTTTGTGCAATTTCGAACATAACTTGGTCTATTCGCATATTTACCTTACGAAACGTGGCAAGAAGGCTCAACTAGCAAGTTAAACTTTTAAGAGCACTAAATAGAGTACAACGGTCCACATTGATGCTTTGGAAATGCTCAACTCTCTCCGTGGAGGAGCTTTTCACGTTTTTGTGCAATTTGAGACATAACTTGGTCTATTCGCGTCTTGATCTTATGAAACGTGGCACGAAGGCTCAACTAGCAAGTTAGACTTTTAAGAGCACTAAATAGAGTACAACGGTCCACATTGATGCTTTGGAATTGCTCAACTCTCTCCATAGAGGAGTTTTTCACGTTTTTGTGCAATTTCAAACATAACTTGGTCTATTCGCATATTTGCCTTACGAAACGTGGCACGAAGGCTCAACTAGCAAGTTAGACTTTTAAGAGCACTAAATACAGTGCAACGGTCCACATTGATGCTTTGGAATTGCTCAACTCTCTCCATAGAGGAGCTTTTCACGTTTTTGTGCAATTTCGAACATAACTTGATCTATTCTCATATTTACCTTACGAAACGTGGCACGAAGGCTCAACTAGCAAGTTAGACTTTTAAGAGCACTAAATAGAGTACAACGGTCCACATTGATGCTTTGGAAATGCTCAACTCTCTCCATGGAGAAGCTTTTCACGTTTTTGTGCAATTTGAGACATAAATTGGTCTATTCGCGTCTTGATCTTATGAAACGTGGCACGAAGGCTCAACTAGCAAGTTAGACTTTTAAGTGCACTAAATAGAGTACAACGGTCCACATTGATTCTTTGGAATTGCTCAACTCTCTCCATAGAGGAGTTTTTCACAATTTTGTGCAATTTCAAACATAACTTGGTCTATTTGCATATTTGCCTTACGAAACGTGGCACGAAGGCTCAACTAGCAAGTTAGACTTTTAAGAGCACTAAATAGAGTACAAAGGTCCACATTGATACTTTGGAATTGCTCAACTCTCTCCATAGAGGAGTTTTTCACGTTTTTGTGCAATTTCGAACATAACTTGGTCTATTCGCATATTTACCTTACGAAACGTGGCAAGAAGGCTCAACTAGCAAGTTAAACTTTTAAGAGCACTAAATAGAGTACAACGGTCCACATTGATGCTTTGGAAATGCTCAACTCTCTCCGTGGAGGAGCTTTTCACGTTTTTGTGCAATTTGAGACATAACTTGGTCTATTCGCGTCTTGATCTTATGAAACGTGGCACGAAGGCTCAACTAGCAAGTTAGACTTTTAAGAGCACTAAATAGAGTACAACGGTCCACATTGATGCTTTGGAATTGCTCAACTCTCTCCATAGAGGAGTTTTTCACGTTTTTGTGCAATTTCAAACATAACTTGGTCTATTCGCATATTTGCCTTACGAAACGTGGCACGAAGGCTCAACTAGCAAGTTAGACTTTTAAGAGCACTAAATACAGTGCAACGGTCCACATTGATGCTTTGGAATTGCTCAACTCTCTCCATAGAGGAGCTTTTCACGTTTTTGTGCAATTTCGAACATAACTTGATCTTTTCTCATATTTACCTTACGAAACGAGGCACGAAGGCTCAACTAGCAAGTTAGACTTTTAAGAGCACTAAATAGAGTACAACGGTCCACATTGATGCTTTGGAAATGCTCAACTCTCTCCATGGAGGAGCTTTTCACGTTTTTGTGCAATTTGAGACATAACTTGGTCTATTCGCGTCTTGATCTTATGAAACGTGGCACGAAGGCTCAACTAGCAAGTTAGACTTTTAAGTGCACTAAATAGAGTACAACGGTCCACATTGATGCTTTGGAATTGCTCAACTCTCTCCGTAGAGGAGTTTTTCACAATTTTGTGCAATTTCAAACATAACTTGGTCTATTTGCATATTTGCCTTACGAAACGTGGCACGAAGGCTCAACTAGCAAGTTAGACTTTTAAGAGCACTAAATAGAGTACAAAGGTCCACATTGATACTTTGGAATTGCTCAACTCTCTCCATAGAGGAGTTTTTCACGTTTTTGTGCAATTTCGAACATAACTTGGTCTATTCGCATATTTACCTTACGAAACGTGGCAAGAAGGCTCAACTAGCAAGTTAAACTTTTAAGAGCACTAAATAGAGTACAACGGTCCACATTGATGCTTTGGAAATGCTCAACTCTCTCCGTGGAGGAGCTTTTCACGTTTTTGTGCAATTTGAGACATAACTTGGTCTATTCGCGTCTTGATCTTATGAAACGTGGCACGAAGGCTCAACTAGCAAGTTAGACTTTTAAGAGCACTAAATAGAGTACAACGGTCCACATTGATGCTTTGGAATTGCTCAACTCTCTCCATAGAGGAGTTTTTCACGTTTTTGTGCAATTTCAAACATAACTTGGTCTATTCGCATATTTGCCTTACGAAACGTGGCACGAAGGCTCAACTAGCAAGTTAGACTTTTAAGAGCACTAAATACAGTGCAACGGTCCACATTGATGCTTTGGAATTGCTCAACTCTCTCCATAGAGGAGCTTTTCACGTTTTTGTGCAATTTCGAACATAACTTGATCTATTCTCATATTTACCTTACGAAACGAGGCACGAAGGCTCAACTAGCAAGTTAGACTTTTAAGAGCACTAAATAGAGTACAACGGTCCACATTGATGCTTTGGAAATGCTCAACTCTCTCCATGGAGGAGCTTTTCACGTTTTTGTGCAATTTGAGACATAACTTGGTCTATTCGCGTCTTGATCTTATGAAACGTGGCACGAAGGCTCAACTAGCAAGTTAGACTTTTAAGTGCACTAAATAGAGTACAACGGTCCACATTGATGCTTTGGAATTGCTCAACTCTCTCCATAGAGGAGTTTTTCACAATTTTGTGCAATTTCAAACATAACTTGGTCTATTTGCATATTTGCCTTACGAAACGTGGCACGAAGGCTCAACTAGCAAGTTAGACTTTTAAAAGCACTAAATAGAGTACAACGGTCCACATTGATGCTTTGGAATTGCTCAACTCTCTCCATAGAGGACTTTTTCACGTTTTTGTGCAATTTCAAACATAACTTGGTCTATTCGCATATTTGCCTTACGAAACGTGGCACGAAGGCTCAACTAGAAAGTTAGACTTTTAAGAGCACTAAAGAGAGTACAATGGTCCACATTGATGCTTTGGAATTGCTCAACTCTCTCCATAGAGGTGTTTTTCACGTTTTTGGGCAATTTCAAACATAACTTGGTCTATTCGCATATTTACCTTACGAAACGTGGCACGAAGGCTCAACTAGCAAGTTAGACTTTTAAGAGCACTAAATAGAGTACAACGGTCCACATTGATGCTTTGGAATTGCTCAACTCTCTCCATAGAGGAGTTTTTCACGTTTTTGTGCAATTTCAAACATAACTTGGTCTACTCGCATATTTACCTTACGAAACGTGGCACGAAGGCTCAACTAGCAAGTTAGACTTCTAAGAGCACTAAATAGAGTGCAACGGTCCACATTGATGCTTTGGAATTGCTCAACTCTCTCCATAGAGGAGCTTTTCACGTTTTTGTACAATTTCGAACATAACTTGATCTATTCTCATATTTACCTTACGAAACGTGGCACGAAGGCTCAACTAGCAAGTTAGAGTTTTAAGAGCACTAAATAGAGTACAACGGTCCACATTGATGCTTTGGAAATGCTCAACTCTCTCCATGGAGGAGGTTTTCACGTTTTTGTGCAATTTGAGACATAAATTGGTCTATTCGCGTCTTGATCTTATGAAACGTGGCACGAAGGCTCAACTAGCAAGTTAGACTTTTAAGTGCACTAAATAGAGTACAACGGTCCACATTGATGCTTTGGAATTGCTCAACTCTCTCCATAGAGGAGTTTTTCACGTTTTTGTGCAATTTGAGACATAACTTGGTCTATTCGCGTCTTGATCTTATGAAACGTGGCACGAAGGCTCAACTAGCAAGTTACACTTTTAAGAGCACTAAATAGAGTACAACGGTCCACATTGATGCTTTGGAATTGCTCAACTCTCTCCATAGAGGAGTTTTTCACGTTTTTGTGCAATTTCAAACATAACTTGGTCTATTCGCATATTTGCCTTACGAAACGTGGCACGAAGGCTCAACTAGCAAGTTAGACTTTTAAGAGCACTAAATAGAGTGCAACGGTCCACATTGATGCTTTGGAATTGCTCAACTTTCTCCATAGAGGAGCTTTTCACGTTTTTGTGCAATTTCGAACATAACTTGATCTATTCTCATATTTACCTTACGAAACGTGGCACGAAGGCTCAACTAGCAAGTTAGACTTTTAAGAGCACTAAATAGAGTACAACGGTCCACATTGATGCTTTGGAAATGCTCAACTCTCTCCATGGAGGAGCTTTTCACGTTTTTGTGCAATTTGAGACATAACTTGGTCTATTCGCGTCTTGATCTTATGAAACGTGGCACGAAGGCTCAACTAGCAAGTTAGACTTTTAAGTGCACTAAATAGAGTACAACGGTCCACATTGATGCTTTGGAATTGCTCAACTCTCTCCATAGAGGAGTTTTTCACAATTTTGTGCAATTTCAAACATAACTTGGTCTATTTGCATATTTGCCTTACGAAACGTGGCACGAAGGCTCAACTAGCAAGTTAGACTTTTAAGAGCACTAAATAGAGTACAAAGGTCCACATTGATGCTTTGGAATTGCTCAACTCTCTCCATAGAGGAGTTTTTCACGTTTTTGTGCAATATCGAACATAACTTGGTCTATTCGCATATTTACCTTACGAAACGTGGCAAGAAGGCTCAACTAGCAACTTAAACTTTTAAGAGCACTAAATAGAGTACAACGGTCCACATTGATGCTTTGGAAATGCTCAACTCTCTCCGTGGAGGAGCTTTTCACGTTTTTGTGCAATTTGAGACATAACTTGGTCTATTCGCGTCTTGATCTTATGAAACGTGGCACGAAGGCTCAACTAGCAAGTTAGACTTTTAAGAGCACTAAATAGAGTACAACGGTCCACATTGATGCTTTGGAATTGCTCAACTCTCTCCATAGAGGAGTTTTTCACGTTTTTGTGCAATTTCAAACATAACTTGGTCTATTCGCATATTTGCCTTACGAAACGTGGCACGAAGCTTCAACTAGCAAGTTAGACTTTTAAGAGCACTAAATAGAGTACAAAGCTCCACATTGATGCTTTGGAATTGCTCAACTCTCTCCATAGCGAAGTTTTTCACGTTTTCGTGCAATTTCGAACGTAACTTGGTCTATTCGCATATTTACCTTACGAAACGTGGCACGAAGGCTCAACTAGCAAGTTAAGCTTTTAAGAGCACTAAATAGAGTACAACGGTCCACATTGATGCTTTGGAATTGGTCAACTCTCTCCATAGAGGTGCTTTTCACGTTTTTGTGCAATTTCAAACATAACTTGGTCTATTCATGTATTTACCTTACGAAACGTTGCACGAAGGCTCAACTAGCAAGTAAGACTTTTAGGAGCACTAAATAGAGTACAACGGTCCACATTGACGCTTTGGAATTGCTCAACTCTCTCCATAGAGGAGCTTTTCACGTTTTTGTGCAATTTCAAACATAATTTGGTCTATTCGCATATTTACCTTAGGAAACGTGGCAAGAAGGCTCAACTAGCAAGTTAGACTTTTAAGAGCACTAAAGAGAGTACAACGGTCCACATTGATGCTTTGGAATTGCTCAACTCTCTCCATAGAGGAGTTTTTCACGTTTTTGTGCAATTTCAAACATAACTTGGTCTATTCGCATATTTACCTTACGAAACGCGGCACGAAGGCTCAACTAGCAAGTTAAGCTTTTAAGAGCACTAAATAGAGCACAACGGTCCACATTGGTGCTTTGGAATTGCTCAACTCTCTCCATAGAGGTGCTTTTCACATTTTTGTCCAATTTCAAACATAACTTGGTCTATTCGCATATTTACTTTACGAAACGTGGCACGAAGGCTCAACTAGCAAGTTAGACTTTTAAGAGCACAAAATAAATTACAACGGTCCACATTGATGCTTTGGAATTGCTCAACTCTCTCCATAGAGGAGTTTTTCACGTTTTTGTGTAATTTCAAACATAACTTGGTCTATTCGCATATTTAACTTACGAAACGTGGCACGAAGGCTCAACTAGCAAGTTAGACTTTTAAGAGCACTAAATAGAGTGCAACGGTCCACATTGATGCTTTGGAATTGCTCAACTCTCTCCATAGAGGAGCTTTTCACGTTTTTGTGCAATTTCGAACATAACTTGGTCTATTCTCATCTTTACCTTACGAAACGTGGCACGAAGGCTCAACTAGCAAGTTAGACTTTTAAGAGCACTAAATAGAGTACAACGGTCCACATTGATGCTTTGGAAATGCTCAACTCTCTCCTTGGACGAGCTTTTCACGTTTTTGTGCAATTTGAGACATAACTTGGTCTATTCGTGTCTTGATCTTATGAAACGTGGCACGAAGGCTCAACTAGCAAGTTAGACTTTTAAGTGCACTAAATAGAGTACAACGGTCCACATTGATGCTTTGGAATTTCTCAACTCTCTCCATAGAGGAGTTTTTCACAATTTTGTGCAATTTCAAACATAACTTGGTCTATTCGCATATTTGCCTTACGAAACGTGGCACGAAGGCTCAACTAGCAAGTTAGACTTTTAAGAGCACTAAATAGAGTACAAAGGTCAACATTGATGCTTTGGAATTGCTCAACTCTCTCCATAGAGGAGTTTTTCACGTTTTTGTGCAATTTCGAACATAACTTGGTCTATTCGCATATTTACCTTACGAAACGTGGCACGAAGGCTCAACTAGCAAGTTAGACTTTTAAGAGCACTAAATAGAGTACAACGGTCCACATTGATGCTTTGGAAATGCTCAACTCTCTCCTTGGAGGAGCTTTTCACGTTTTTGTGCAATTTGAGACATAACTTGGTCTATTCGCGTCTTGATCTTATGAAACGTGGCACGAAGGCTCAACTAGCAAGTTAGACTTTTAAGTGCACTAAATAGAGTACAACGGTCCACATTGATGCTTTGGAATTTCTCAACTCTCTCCATAGAGGAGTTTTTCACGTTTCTGTGCAATTTCGAACATAACTTGGTCTATTCGCATATTTACCTTACGAAATGTGGCACGAAGGCTCAACTAGCAAGTTAAACTTTTAAGAGCACTAAATAGAGTACAACGGTCCACATTGATGCTTTGGAATTGCTCAACTCTCTCCATAGAGGAGTTTTTCACGTTTTTGTGCAATTTCAAACATAACTTGGTCTATTCGCATATTTGCCTTACGAAATGTGGCACGAAGGCTCAACTAGCAAGTTAAACTTTTAAGAGCACTAAATAGAGTACAACGGTCCACATTGACGCTTTGGAATTGCTCAACTCTCTCCATAGAGGAGCTTTTCACGTTTTTGTGCAATTTCGAACATAACTTGATCTATTCTCATATTTACCTTACGAAACGTGGCACGAAGGCTCAACTAGCAAGTTAGACTTTTAAGAGCACTAAATAGAGTACAACGGTCCACATTGATGCTTTGGAAATGCTCAACTCTCTCCTTGGAGGAGCTTTTCACGTTTTTGTGCAATTTGAGACATAACTTGGTCTATTCGTGTCTTGATCTTATGAAACATGGCACGAAGGCTCAACTAGCAAGTTAGACTTTTAAGTGCACTAAATAGAGTACAACGGTCCACATTGATGCTTTGGAATTGCTCAACTCTCTCCATAGAGGAGTTTTTCACAATTTTGTGCAATTTCGAACATAACTTGGTCTATTCGCATATTTACCTTACGAAACGTCGCACGAAGGCTCAACTAGCAAGTTAGACTTTTAAGAACAATAAATAGAGTACAACGGTCCACATTGATGCTTTGGAAATGCTCAACTCTCTCCTTGGAGGAGCTTTTCACGTTTTTGTGCAATTTGAGACATAACTTGGTCTATTCGCGTCTTGATCTTATGAAACGTGGCACGAAGGCTCAACTAGCAAGTTAGACTTTTAAGTGCACTAAATAGAGTACAACGGTCCACATTGATGCTTTGGAATTTCTCAACTCTCTCCATAGAGGAGTTTTTCACAATTTTGTGCAATTTCAAACATAACTTGGTCTATTCGCATATTTGCCTTACGAAACGTGGCACGAAGGCTCAACTAGCAAGTTAGACTTTTAAGAGCACTAAATAGAGTACAAAGGTCAACATTGATGCTTTGGAATTGCTCAACTCTCTCCATAGAGGAGTTTTTCACGTTTTTGTGCAATTTCGAACATAACTTGGTCTATTCGCATATTTACCTTACGAAACGTCGCACGAAGGCTCAACTAGCAAGTTAGACTTTTAAGAACAATAAATAGAGTACAACGGTCCACATTGATGCTTTGGAAATGCTCAACTCTCTCCTTGGAGGAGCTTTTCACGTTTTTGTGCAATTTGAGACATAACTTGGTCTATTCGCGTCTTGATCTTATGAAACGTGGCACGAAGGCTCAACTAGCAAGTTAGACTTTTAAGTGCACTAAATAGAGTACAACGGTCCACATTGATGCTTTGGAATTTCTCAACTCTCTCCATAGAGGAGTTTTTCACAATTTTGTGCAATTTCAAACATAACTTGGTCTATTCGCATATTTGCCTTACGAAACGTGGCACGAAGGCTCAACTAGCAAGTTAGACTTTTAAGAGCACTAAATAGAGTACAAAGGTCAACATTGATGCTTTGGAATTGCTCAACTCTCTCCATAGAGGAGTTTTTCACGTTTTTGTGCAATTTCGAACATAACTTGGTCTATTCGCATATTTACCTTACGAAACGTGGCACGAAGGCTCAACTAGCAAGTTAAACTTTTAGGAACACTAAATAGAGTACAACGGTCCACATTGATGCTTTGGAAATGCTCAACTCTCTCCTTGGAGGAGCTTTTCACGTTTTTGTGCAATTTGAGACATAACTTGGTCTATTCGCGTCTTGATCTTATGAAACGTGGCACGAAGGCTCAACTAGCAAGTTAGACTTTTAAGTGCACTAAATAGAGTACAACGGTCCACATTGATGCTTTGGAATTTCTCAACTCTCTCCATAGAGGAGTTTTTCACGTTTCTGTGCAATTTCGAACATAACTTGGTCTATTCGCATATTTACCTTACGAAATGTGGCACGAAGGCTCAACTAGCAAGTTAAACTTTTAAGAGCACTAAATAGAGTACAACGGTCCACATTGATGCTTTGGAATTGCTCAACTCTCTCCATAGAGGAGTTTTTCACAATTTTGTGCAATTTCAAACATAACTTGGTCTATTCGCATATTTGCCTTACGAAACGTGGCACGAAGGCTCAACTAGCAAGTTAGACTTTTAAGAGCACTAAATAGAGTACAAAGGTCAACATTGATGCTTTGGAATTGCTCAACTCTCTCCATAGAGGAGTTTTTCACCTTTTTGTGCAATTTCGAACATAACTTGGTCTATTCGCATATTTACCTTACGAAACGTGGCACGAAGGCTCAACTAGCAAGTTAGACTTTTAAGAGCACTAAATAGAGTACAACGGTCCACATTGATGCTTTGGAAATGCTCAACTCTCTCCTTGGAGGAGCTTTTCACGTTTTTGTGCAATTTGAGACATAACTTGGTCTATTCGCGTCTTGATCTTATGAAACGTGGCACGAAGGCTCAACTAGCAAGTTAGACTTTAAAGTGCACTAAATAGAGTACAACGGTCCACATTGATGCTTTGGAATTTCTCAACTCTCTCCATAGAGGAGTTTTTCACGTTTCTGTGCAATTTCGAACATAACTTGGTCTATTCGCATATTTACCTTACGAAATGTGGCACGAAGGCTCAACTAGCAAGTTAAACTTTTAAGAGCACTAAATAGAGTACAATGGTCCACATTGATGCTTTGGAATTGCTCAACTCTCTCCATAGAGGTGCTTTTCACGTTTTTGTGCAATTTGAGACATAACTTGGTCTATTCACGTCTTGACCTTACGAAACGTTGCACGAAGCCTCAACTAGCAAGTAAGACTTTTAAGAGCACTAAATAGAGTACAACGGTCCACATTGACGCTTTGGAATTGCTCAACTCTCTCCATAGAGGAGCTTTTCACGTTTTTGTGCAATTTCAAACATAATTTGGTCTATTCGCATATTTACCTTAGGAAACGTGGCAAGAAGGCTCAACTAGCAAGTTAAACTTTTAAGAGCACTAAATAGAGTACAACGGTCCACATTGACGCTTTGGAATTGCTCAACTCTCTCCATAGAGGAGCTTTTCACGTTTTTGTGCAATTTCGAACATAACTTGATCTATTCTCATATTTACCTTACGAAACGTGGCACGAAGGCTCAACTAGCAAGTTAGACTTTTAAGAGCAGTAAATAGAGTACAACGGTCCACATTGATGCTTTGGAAATGCTCAACTCTCTCCTTGGAGGAGCTTTTCACGTTTTTGTGCAATTTGAGACATAACTTGGTCTATTCACGTCTTGACCTTACGAAACGTTGCACGAAGGCTCAACTAGCAAGTAAGACTTTTAAGAGCACTAAATAGAGTACAACGGTCCACATTGACGCTTTGGAATTGCTCAACTCTCTCCATAGAGGAACTTTTCACGTTTTTGTGCAATTTCAAACATAATTTGGTCTATTCGCATATTTACCTTAGGAAACGTGGCAAGAAGGCTCAACTAGCAAGTTAAACTTTTAAGAGCACTAAATAGAGTACAACGGTCCACATTGACGCTTTGGAATTGCTCAAATCTCTCCATAGAGGAGCTTTTCACGTTTTTGTGCAATTTCGAACATAACTTGATCTATTCTCATATTTACCTTACGAAACGTGGCACGAAGGCTCAACTAGCAAGTTAGACTTTTAAGAGCACTAAATAGAGTACAACGGTCCACATTGATGCTTTGGAAATGCTCAACTCTCTCCTTGGAGGAGCTTTTCACGTTTTTGTGCAATTTGAGACATAACTTGGTCTATTCGTGTCTTGATCTTATGAAACATGGCACGACGGCTCAACTAGCAAGTTAGACTTTTAAGTGCACTAAATAGAGTACAACGGTCCACATTGATGCTTTGGAATTGCTCAACTCTCTCCATGGAGGAGTTTTTCACAATTTTGTGCAATTTCAAACATAACTTGGTCTATTCGCATATTTGCCTTACGAAACGTGGCACGAAGGCTCAACTAGCAAGTTAGACTTTTAAGAGCACTAAATAGAGTACAAAGGTCAACATTGATGCTTTGGAATTGCTCAACTCTCTCCATAGAGGAGTTTTTCACGTTTTTGTGCAATTTCGAACATAACTTGGTCTATTCGCATATTTACCTTACGAAACGTGGCACGAAGGCTCAACTAGCAAGTTAGACTTTTAAGAGCACTAAATAGAGTACAACGGTCCACATTGATGCTTTGGAAATGCTCAACTCTCTCCTTGGAGGAGCATTTCACGTTTTTGTGCAATTTGAGACATAACTTGGTCTATTCGCGTCTTGATCTTATGAAACGTGGCACGAAGGCTCAACTAGCAAGTTAGACTTTTAAGTGCACTAAATAGAGTACAACGGTCCACATTGATGCTTTGGAATTTCTCAACTCTCTCCATAGAGGAGTTTTTCACAATTTTGTGCAATTTCAAACATAACTTGGTCTATTCGCATATTTGCCTTACGAAACGTGGCACGAAGGCTCAACTAGCACGTTAGACTTTTAAGAGCACTAAATAGAGTACAAAGGTCAACATTGATGCTTTGGAATTGCTCAACTCTCTCCATAGAGGAGTTTTTCACGTTTTTGTGCAATTTCGAACATAACTTGGTCTATTCGCATATTTACCTTACGAAACGTGGCACGAAGGCTCAACTAGCAAGTTAGACTTTTAAGAGCACTAAATAGAGTACAACGGTCCACATTGATGCTTTGGAAATGCTCAACTCTCTCCTTGGAGGAGCTTTTCACGTTTTTGTGCAATTTGAGACATAACTTGGTCTATTCGTGTCTTGATCTTATGAAACATGGCACGACGGCTCAACTAGCAAGTTAGACTTTTAAGTGCACTAAATAGAGTACAACGGTCCACATTGATGCTTTGGAATTGCTCAACTCTCTCCATGGAGGAGTTTTTCACAATTTTGTGCAATTTCAAACATAACTTGGTCTATTCGCATATTTGCCTTACGAAACGTGGCACGAAGGCTCAACTAGCAAGTTAGACTTTTAAGAGCACTAAATAGAGTACAAAGGTCAACATTGATGCTTTGGAATTGCTCAACTCTCTCCATAGAGGAGTTTTTCACGTTTTTGTGCAATTTCGAACATAACTTGGTCTATTCGCATATTTACCTTACGAAACGTGGCACGAAGGCTCAACTAGCAAGTTAGACTTTTAAGAGCACTAAATAGAGTACAACGGTCCACATTGATGCTTTGGAAATGCTCAACTCTCTCCTTGGAGGAGCTTTTCACGTTTTTGTGCAATTTGAGACATAACTTGGTCTATTCGCGTCTTGATCTTATGAAACGTGGCACGAAGGCTCAACTAGCAAGTTAGACTTTTAAGTGCACTAAATAGAGTACAACGGTCCACATTGATGCTTTGGAATTTCTCAACTCTCTCCATAGAGGAGTTTTTCACAATTTTGTGCAATTTCAAACATAACTTGGTCTATTCGCATATTTGCCTTACGAAACGTGGCACGAAGGCTCAACTAGCACGTTAGACTTTTAAGAGCACTAAATAGAGTACAAAGGTCAACATTGATGCTTTGGAATTGCTCAACTCTCTCCATAGAGGAGTTTTTCACGTTTTTGTGCAATTTCGAACATAACTTGGTCTATTCGCATATTTACCTTACGAAACGTGGCACGAAGGCTCAACTAGCAAGTTAAACTTTTAGGAACACTAAATAGAGTACAACGGTCCACATTGATGCTTTGGAAATGCTCAACTCTCTCCTTGGAGGAGCTTTTCACGTTTTTGTGCAATTTGAGACATAACTTGGTCTATTCGCGTCTTGATCTTATGAAACGTGGCACGAAGGCTCAACTAGCAAGTTAGACTTTTAAGAGCACTAAATAGAGTACAAAGGTCAACATTGATGCTTTGGAATTGCTCAACTCTCTCCATAGAGGAGTTTTTCACGTTTTTGTGCAATTTCGAACATAACTTGGTCTATTCGCATATTTACCTTACGAAACGTGGCACGAAGGCTCAACTAGCAAGTTAGACTTTTAAGAGCACTAAATAGAGTACAACGGTCCACATTGATGCTTTGGAAATGCTCAACTCTCTCCTTGGAGGAGCTTTTCACGTTTTTGTGCAATTTGAGACATAACTTGGTCTATTCGTGTCTTGATCTTATGAAACATGGCACGACGGCTCAACTAGCAAGTTAGACTTTTAAGTGCACTAAATAGAGTACAACGGTCCACATTGATGCTTTGGAATTGCTCAACTCTCTCCATGGAGGAGTTTTTCACAATTTTGTGCAATTTCAAACATAACTTGGTCTATTCGCATATTTGCCTTACGAAACGTGGCACGAAGGCTCAACTAGCAAGTTAGACTTTTAAGAGCACTAAATAGAGTACAAAGGTCAACATTGATGCTTTGGAATTGCTCAACTCTCTCCATAGAGGAGTTTTTCACGTTTTTGTGCAATTTCGAACATAACTTGGTCTATTCGCATATTTACCTTACGAAACGTGGCACGAAGGCTCAACTAGCAAGTTAGACTTTTAAGAGCACTAAATAGAGTACAACGGTCCACATTGATGCTTTGGAAATGCTCAACTCTCTCCTTGGAGGAGCTTTTCACGTTTTTGTGCAATTTGAGACATAACTTGGTCTATTCGCGTCTTGATCTTATGAAACGTGGCACGAAGGCTCAACTAGCAAGTTAGACTTTTAAGTGCACTAAATAGAGTACAACGGTCCACATTGATGCTTTGGAATTTCTCAACTCTCTCCATAGAGGAGTTTTTCACAATTTTGTGCAATTTCAAACATAACTTGGTCTATTCGCATATTTGCCTTACGAAACGTGGCACGAAGGCTCAACTAGCACGTTAGACTTTTAAGAGCACTAAATAGAGTACAAAGGTCAACATTGATGCTTTGGAATTGCTCAACTCTCTCCATAGAGGAGTTTTTCACGTTTTTGTGCAATTTCGAACATAACTTGGTCTATTCGCATATTTACCTTACGAAACGTGGCACGAAGGCTCAACTAGCAAGTTAAACTTTTAGGAACACTAAATAGAGTACAACGGTCCACATTGATGCTTTGGAAATGCTCAACTCTCTCCTTGGAGGAGCTTTTCACGTTTTTGTGCAATTTGAGACATAACTTGGTCTATTCGCGTCTTGATCTTATGAAACGTGGCACGAAGGCTCAACTAGCAAGTTAGACTTTTAAGTGCACTAAATAGAGTACAACGGTCCACATTGATGCTTTGGAATTTCTCAACTCTCTCCATAGAGGAGTTTTTCACAATTTTGTGCAATTTCAAACATAACTTGGTCTATTCGCATATTTGCCTTACGAAACGTGGCACGAAGGCTCAACTAGCACGTTAGACTTTTAAGAGCACTAAATAGAGTACAAAGGTCAACATTGATGCTTTGGAATTGCTCAACTCTCTCCATAGAGGAGTTTTTCACGTTTTTGTGCAATTTCGAACATAACTTGGTCTATTCGCATATTTACCTTACGAAACGTGGCACGAAGGCTCAACTAGCAAGTTAGACTTTTAAGAGCACTAAATAGAGTACAACGGTCCACATTGATGCTTTGGAAATGCTCAACTCTCTCCTTGGAGGAGCTTTTCACGTTTTTGTGCAATTTGAGACATAACTTGGTCTATTCGTGTCTTGATCTTATGAAACATGGCACGACGGCTCAACTAGCAAGTTAGACTTTTAAGTGCACTAAATAGAGTACAACGGTCCACATTGATGCTTTGGAATTGCTCAACTCTCTCCATGGAGGAGTTTTTCACAATTTTGTGCAATTTCAAACATAACTTGGTCTATTCGCATATTTGCCTTACGAAACGTGGCACGAAGGCTCAACTAGCAAGTTAGACTTTTAAGAGCACTAAATAGAGTACAAAGGTCAACATTGATGCTTTGGAATTGCTCAACTCTCTCCATAGAGGAGTTTTTCACGTTTTTGTGCAATTTCGAACATAACTTGGTCTATTCGCATATTTACCTTACGAAACGTGGCACGAAGGCTCAACTAGCAAGTTAGACTTTTAAGAGCACTAAATAGAGTACAACGGTCCACATTGATGCTTTGGAAATGCTCAACTCTCTCCTTGGAGGAGCTTTTCACGTTTTTGTGCAATTTGAGACATAACTTGGTCTATTCGCGTCTTGATCTTATGAAACGTGGCACGAAGGCTCAACTAGCAAGTTAGACTTTTAAGTGCACTAAATAGAGTACAACGGTCCACATTGATGCTTTGGAATTTCTCAACTCTCTCCATAGAGGAGTTTTTCACAATTTTGTGCAATTTCAAACATAACTTGGTCTATTCGCATATTTGCCTTACGAAACGTGGCACGAAGGCTCAACTAGCACGTTAGACTTTTAAGAGCACTAAATAGAGTACAAAGGTCAACATTGATGCTTTGGAATTGCTCAACTCTCTCCATAGAGGAGTTTTTCACGTTTTTGTGCAATTTCGAACATAACTTGGTCTATTCGCATATTTACCTTACGAAACGTGGCACGAAGGCTCAACTAGCAAGTTAAACTTTTAGGAACACTAAATAGAGTACAACGGTCCACATTGATGCTTTGGAAATGCTCAACTCTCTCCTTGGAGGAGCTTTTCACGTTTTTGTGCAATTTGAGACATAACTTGGTCTATTCGCGTCTTGATCTTATGAAACGTGGCACGAAGGCTCAACTAGCAAGTTAGACTTTTAAGTGCACTAAATAGAGTACAACGGTCCACATTGATGCTTTGGAATTTCTCAACTCTCTCCATAGAGGAGTTTTTCACGTTTCTGTGCAATTTCGAACATAACTTGGTCTATTCGCATATTTACCTTACGAAATGTGGCACGAAGGCTCAACTAGCAAGTTAAACTTTTAAGTGCACTAAATAGAGTACAACGGTCCACATTGATGCTTTGGAATTGCTCAACTCTCTCCATAGAGGTGCTTTTCACGTTTTTGTGCAATTTGAGACATAACTTGGTCTATTCACGTCTTGACCTTACGAAACGTTGCACGAAGGCTCAACTAGCAAGTAAGACTTTTAAGAGCATTAAATAGAGTACAACGGTCCACATTGATGCTTTGGAATTGCTCAACTCTCTCCATAGAGGAGCTTTTCATGTTTTTGTGCAATTTCAAACATAATTTGGTCTATTCGCATATTTACCTTAGGAAACGTGGCAAGAAGGCTCAACTAGCAAGTTAAACTTTTAAGAGCACTAAATAGAGTACAACGGTCCACATTGACGCTTTGGAATTGCTCAACTCTCTCCATAGAGGAGCTTTTCACGTTTTTGTGCAATTTCGAACATAACTTGATCTATTCTCATATTCACCTTACGAAACGTGGCACGAAGGCTCAACTAGCAAGTTAGACTTTTAAGAGCACTAAATAGAGTACAACGGTCCACATTGATACTTTGGAAATGCTCAACTCTCTCCTTGGAGGAGCTTTTCACGTTTTTGTGCAATTTGAGACATAACTTGGTCTATTCGTGTCATGATCTTATGAAACATGGCACGAAGGCTCAACTAGCAAGTTAGACTTTTAAGTGCACTAAATAGAGTACAACGGTCCACATTGATGCTTTGGAATTGCTCAACTCTCTCCATAGAGGAGTTTTTCACAATTTTGTGCAATTTCAAACATAACTTGGTCTATTCGCATATTTGCCTTACGAAACGTGGCACGAAGGCTCAACTAGCAAGTTAGACTTTTTAGAGCACTAAATAGAGTACAAAGGTCAACATTGATGCTTTGGAATTGCTCAACTCTCTCCATAGAGGAGTTTTTCACGTTTTTGTGTAATTTCGAACATAACTTGGTCTATTCGCATATTTACCTTACGAAACGTGGCACGAAGGCTCAACTAGCAAGTTAGACTTTTAAGAGCACTAAATAGAGTACAAAGGTCCACATTGATGCTTTGGAAATGCTCAACTCTCTCCTTGGAGGAGCTTTTCACGTTTTTGTGCAATTTGAGACATAACTTGGTCTATTCGCGTCTTGATCTTATGAAACGTGGCACGAAGGCGCAACTAGCAAGTTAGACTTTTAAGTGCACTAAATAGAGTACAACGGTCCACATTGATGCTTTGGAATTTCTCAACTCTCTCCATAGAGGAGTTTTTCACAATTTTGTGCAATTTCAAACATAACTTGGTCTATTCGCATATTTGCCTTACGAAACGTGGCACGAAGGCTCAACTAGCAAGTTAGACTTTTAAGAGCACTAAATAGAGTACAAAGGTCAACATTGATGCTTTGGAATTGCTCAACTCTCTCCATAGAGGAGTTTTTCACGTTTTTGTGCAATTTCGAACATAACTTGGTCTATTCGCATATTTACCTTACGAAACGTCGCACGAAGGCTCAACTAGCAAGTTAGACTTTTAAGAACAATAAATAGAGTACAACGGTCCACATTGATGCTTTGGAAATGCTCAACTCTCTCCTTGGAGGAGCTTTTCACGTTTTTGTGCAATTTGAGACATAACTTGGTCTATTCGCGTCTTGATCTTATGAAACGTGGCACGAAGGCTCAACTAGCAAGTTAGACTTTTAAGTGCACTAAATAGAGTACAACGGTCCACATTGATGCTTTGGAATTTCTCAACTCTCTCCATAGAGGAGTTTTTCACAATTTTGTGCAATTTCAAACATAACTTGGTCTATTCGCATATTTGCCTTACGAAACGTGGCACGAAGGCTCAACTAGCAAGTTAGACTTTTAAGAGCACTAAATAGAGTACAAAGGTCAACATTGATGCTTTGGAATTGCTCAACTCTCTCCATAGAGGAGTTTTTCACGTTTTTGTGCAATTTCGAACATAACTTGGTCTATTCGCATATTTACCTTACGAAACGTGGCACGAAGGCTCAACTAGCAAGTTAAACTTTTAGGAACACTAAATAGAGTACAACGGTCCACATTGATGCTTTGGAAATGCTCAACTCTCTCCTTGGAGGAGCTTTTCACGTTTTTGTGCAATTTGAGACATAACTTGGTCTATTCGCGTCTTGATCTTATGAAACGTGGCACGAAGGCTCAACTAGCAAGTTAGACTTTTAAGTGCACTAAATAGAGTACAACGGTCCACATTGATGCTTTGGAATTTCTCAACTCTCTCCATAGAGGAGTTTTTCACGTTTCTGTGCAATTTCGAACATAACTTGGTCTATTCGCATATTTACCTTACGAAATGTGGCACGAAGGCTCAACTAGCAAGTTAAACTTTTAAGAGCACTAAATAGAGTACAACGGTCCACATTGATGCTTTGGAATTGCTCAACTCTCTCCATAGAGGTGCTTTTCACGTTTTTGTGCAATTTGAGACATAACTTGGTCTATTCACGTCTTGACCTTACGAAACGTTGCACGAAGGCTCAACTAGCAAGTAAGACTTTTAAGAGCACTAAATAGAGTACAACGGTCCACATTGATGCTTTGGAATTGCTCAACTCTCTCCATAGAGGAGCTTTTCATGTTTTTGTGCAATTTCAAACATAATTTGGTCTATTCGCATATTTACCTTAGGAAACGTGGCAAGAAGGCTCAACTAGCAAGTTAAACTTTTAAGAGCACTAAATAGAGTACAACGGTCCACATTGACGCTTTGGAATTGCTCAACTCTCTCCATAGAGGAGCTTTTCACGTTTTTGTGCAATTTCGAACATAACTTGATCTATTCTCATATTCACCTTACGAAACGTGGCACGAAGGCTCAACTAGCAAGTTAGACTTTTAAGAGCACTAAATAGAGTACAACGGTCCACATTGATACTTTGGAAATGCTCAACTCTCTCCTTGGAGGAGCTTTTCACGTTTTTGTGCAATTTGAGACATAACTTGGTCTATTCGTGTCATGATCTTATGAAACATGGCACGAAGGCTCAACTAGCAAGTTAGACTTTTAAGTGCACTAAATAGAGTACAACGGTCCACATTGATGCTTTGGAATTGCTCAACTCTCTCCATAGAGGAGTTTTTCACAATTTTGTGCAATTTCAAACATAACTTGGTCTATTCGCATATTTGCCTTACGAAACGTGGCACGAAGGCTCAACTAGCAAGTTAGACTTTTTAGAGCACTAAATAGAGTACAAAGGTCAACATTGATGCTTTGGAATTGCTCAACTCTCTCCATAGAGGAGTTTTTCACGTTTTTGTGTAATTTCGAACATAACTTGGTCTATTCGCATATTTACCTTACGAAACGTGGCACGAAGGCTCAACTAGCAAGTTAGACTTTTAAGAGCACTAAATAGAGTACAAAGGTCCACATTGATGCTTTGGAAATGCTCAACTCTCTCCTTGGAGGAGCTTTTCACGTTTTTGTGCAATTTGAGACATAACTTGGTCTATTCGCGTCTTGATCTTATGAAACGTGGCACGAAGGCTCAACTAGCAAGTTAGACTTTTAAGTGCACTAAATAGAGTACAACGGTCCACATTGATGCTTTGGAATTTCTCAACTCTCTCCATAGAGGAGTTTTTCACAATTTTGTGCAATTTCAAACATAACTTGGTCTATTCGCATATTTGCCTTACGAAACGTGGCACGAAGGCTCAACTAGCAAGTTAGACTTTTAAGAGCACTAAATAGAGTACAAAGGTCAACATTGATGCTTTGGAATTGCTCAACTCTCTCCATAGAGGAGTTTTTCACGTTTTTGTGCAATTTCGAACATAACTTGGTCTATTCGCATATTTACCTTACGAAACGTCGCACGAAGGCTCAACTAGCAAGTTAGACTTTTAAGAACAATAAATAGAGTACAACGGTCCACATTGATGCTTTGGAAATGCTCAACTCTCTCCTTGGAGGAGCTTTTCACGTTTTTGTGCAATTTGAGACATAACTTGGTCTATTCGCGTCTTGATCTTATGAAACGTGGCACGAAGGCTCAACTAGCAAGTTAGACTTTTAAGTGCACTAAATAGAGTACAACGGTCCACATTGATGCTTTGGAATTTCTCAACTCTCTCCATAGAGGAGTTTTTCACGTTTCTGTGCAATTTCGAACATAACTTGGTCTATTCGCATATTTACCTTACGAAATGTGGCACGAAGGCTCAACTAGCAAGTGAAACTTTTAAGAGCACTAAATAGAGTACAACGGTCCACATTGATGCTTTGGAATTGCTCAACTCTCTCCATAGAGGTGCTTTTCACGTTTTTGTGCAATTTGAGACATAACTTGGTCTATTCACGTCTTGACCGTACGAAACGTTGCACGAAGGCTCAACTAGCAAGTAAGACTTTTAAGAGCACTAAATAGAGTACAACGGTCCACATTGACGCTTTGGAATTGCTCAACTCTCTCCATAGAGGAGCTTTTCACGTTTTTGTGCAATTTCAAACATAATTTGGTCTATTCGCATATTTACCTTAGGAAACGTGGCAAGAAGGCTCAACTAGCAAGTTAAACTTTTAAGAGCACTAAATAGAGTACAACGGTCCACATTGACGCTTTGGAATTGCTCAACTCTCTCCATAGAGGAGCTTTTCACGTTTTTGTGCAATTTCGAACATAACTTGATCTATTCTCATATTTACCTTACGAAACGTGGCACGAAGGCTCAACTAGCAAGTTAGACTTTTAAGAGCACTAAATAGAGTACAACGGTCCACATTGATGCTTTGGAAATGCTCAACTCTCTCCTTGGAGGAGCTTTTCACGTTTTTGTGCAATTTGAGACATAACTTGGTCTATTCGTGTCTTGATCTTATGAAACATGGCACGACGGCTCAACTAGCAAGTTAGACTTTTAAGTGCACTAAATAGAGTACAACGGTCCACATTGATGCTTTGGAATTGCTCAACTCTCTCCATGGAGGAGTTTTTCACAATTTTGTGCAATTTCAAACATAACTTGGTCTATTCGCATATTTGCCTTACGAAACGTGGCACGAAGGCTCAACTAGCAAGTTAGACTTTTAAGAGCACTAAATAGAGTACAAAGGTCAACATTGATGCTTTGGAATTGCTCAACTCTCTCCATAGAGGAGTTTTTCACGTTTTTGTGCAATTTCGAACATAACTTGGTCTATTCGCATATTTACCTT
Source organism: Tripterygium wilfordii (assembly GCF_013401445.1). Classification (NCBI taxonomy): domain Eukaryota; kingdom Viridiplantae; phylum Streptophyta; class Magnoliopsida; order Celastrales; family Celastraceae; genus Tripterygium; species Tripterygium wilfordii. The sequence goes on along the minus strand of NW_024056356.1, from coordinate 236,311 downwards.
ACGAAACGTGGCACGAAGGCTCAACTAGCAAGTTAGACTTTTAAGAGCACTAAATAGAGTACAACGGTCCACATTGATGCTTTGGAAATGCTCAACTCTCTCCTTGGAGGAGCTTTTCACGTTTTTGTGCAATTTGAGACATAACTTGGTCTATTCGCGTCTTGATCTTATGAAACGTGGCACGAAGGCTCAACTAGCAAGTTAGACTTTTAAGTGCACTAAATAGAGTACAACGGTCCACATTGATGCTTTGGAATTTCTCAACTCTCTCCATAGAGGAGTTTTTCACAATTTTGTGCAATTTCAAACATAACTTGGTCTATTCGCATATTTGCCTTACGAAACGTGGCACGAAGGCTCAACTAGCAAGTTAGACTTTTAAGAGCACTAAATAGAGTACAAAGGTCAACATTGATGCTTTGGAATTGCTCAACTCTCTCCATAGAGGAGTTTTTCACGTTTTTGTGCAATTTCGAACATAACTTGGTCTATTCGCATATTTACCTTACGAAACGTCGCACGAAGGCTCAACTAGCAAGTTAGACTTTTAAGAACAATAAATAGAGTACAACGGTCCACATTGATGCTTTGGAAATGCTCAACTCTCTCCTTGGAGGAGCTTTTCACGTTTTTGTGCAATTTGAGACATAACTTGGTCTATTCGCGTCTTGATCTTATGAAACGTGGCACGAAGGCTCAACTAGCAAGTTAGACTTTTAAGTGCACTAAATAGAGTACAACGGTCCACATTGATGCTTTGGAATTTCTCAACTCTCTCCATAGAGGAGTTTTTCACGTTTCTGTGCAATTTCGAACATAACTTGGTCTATTCGCATATTTACCTTACGAAATGTGGCACGAAGGCTCAACTAGCAAGTGAAACTTTTAAGAGCACTAAATAGAGTACAACGGTCCACATTGATGCTTTGGAATTGCTCAACTCTCTCCATAGAGGTGCTTTTCACGTTTTTGTGCAATTTGAGACATAACTTGGTCTATTCACGTCTTGACCTTACGAAACGTTGCACGAAGGCTCAACTAGCAAGTAAGACTTTTAAGAGCACTAAATAGAGTACAACGGTCCACATTGACGCTTTGGAATTGCTCAACTCTCTCCATAGAGGAGCTTTTCACGTTTTTGTGCAATTTCAAACATAATTTGGTCTATTCGCATATTTACCTTAGGAAACGTGGCAAGAAGGCTCAACTAGCAAGTTAAACTTTTAAGAGCACTAAATAGAGTACAACGGTCCACATTGACGCTTTGGAATTGCTCAACTCTCTCCATAGAGGAGCTTTTCACGTTTTTGTGCAATTTCGAACATAACTTGATCTATTCTCATATTTACCTTACGAAACGTGGCACGAAGGCTCAACTAGCAAGTTAGACTTTTAAGAGCACTAAATAGAGTACAACGGTCCACATTGATACTTTGGAAATGCTCAACTCTCTCCTTGGAGGAGCTTTTCACGTTTTTGTGCAATTTGAGACATAACTTGGTCTATTCGTGTCTTGATCTTATGAAACATGGCACGAAGGCTCTACTAGCAAGTTAGACTTTTAAGTGCACTAAATAGAGTACAACGGTCCACATTGATGCTTTGGAATTGCTCAACTCTCTCCATAGAGGAGTTTTTCACAATTTTGTGCAATTTCAAACATAACTTGGTCTATTCGCATATTTGCCTTACGAAACGTGGCACGAAGGCTCAACTAGCAAGTTAGACTTTTAAGAGCACTAAATAGAGTACAAAGGTCAACATTGATGCTTTGGAATTGCTCAACTCTCTCCATAGAGGAGTTTTTCACGTTTTTGTGCAATTTCGAACATAACTTGGTCTATTCGCATATTTACCTTACGAAACGTGGCACGAAGGCTCAACTAGCAAGTTAGACTTTTAAGAGCACTAAATAGAGTACAACGGTCCACATTGATGCTTTGGAAATGCTCAACTCTCTCCTTGGAGGAGCTTTTCACGTTTTTGTGCAATTTGAGACATAACTTGGTCTATTCGCGTCTTGATCTTATGAAACGTGGCACGAAGGCTCAACTAGCAAGTTATACTTTTAAGTGCACTAAATAGATTACAACGGTCCACATTGATGCTTTGGAATTTCTCAACTCTCTCCATAGAGGAGTTTTTCACGTTTCTGTGCAATTTCGAACATAACTTGGTCTATTCGCATATTTACCTTACGAAATGTGGCACGAAAGCTCAACTAGCAAGTTAAACTTTTAAGAGCACTAAATAGAGTACAACGTCCACATTGATGCTTTGGAATTGCTCAACTCTCTCCATAGAGGTGCTTTTCACGTTATTGTGCAATTTGAGACATAACTTGGTCTATTCACGTCTTGACCTTACGAAACGTTGCACGAAGGCTCAACTAGCAAGTAAGACTTTTAAGAGCACTAAATAGAGTACAACGGTCCATATTGACGCTTTGGAATTGCTCAACTCTCTCCATAGAGGAGCTTTTCACGTTTTTGTGCAATTTCAAACATAATTTGGTCTATTCGCATATTTACCTTAGGAAACGTGGCAAGAAGGCTCAACTAGCAAGTGAAACTTTTAAGAGCACTAAATAGAGTACAACGGTCCACATTGACGCTTTGGAATTGCTCAACTCTCTCCATAGAGGAGCTTTTCACGTTTTTGTGCAATTTCGAACATAACTTGATCTATTCTCATATTTACCTTACGAAACGTGGCACGAAGGCTCAACTAGCAAGTTAGACTTTTAAGAGCACTAAATAGAGTACAACGGTCCACATTGATGCTTTGGAAATGCTCAACTCTCTCCATGGAGGAGCTTTTCACGTTTTTGTGCAATTTGAGACATAACTTGGTCTATTCGCGTCTTGATCTTACGAAACGTGGCACGAAGGCTCAACTAGCAAGTTAGACTTTTAAGTGCACTAAATAGAGTACAACGGTCCACATTGATGCTTTGGAATTGCTCAACTCTCTCCATAGAGGAGTTTTTCACAATTTTGTGCAATTTCAAACATAACTTGGTCTATTTGCATATTTGCCTTACGAAACGTGGCACGAAGGCTCAACTAGCAAGTTAGACTTTTAAGAGCAGTAAATAGAGTACAAAGGTCCACATTGATGCTTTGGAATTGCTCAACTCTCTCCATAGAGGAGTTTTTCACGTTTTTGTGCAATTTCGAACATAACTTGGTCTATTCGCATATTTACCTTACAAAACGTGGCAAGAAGGCTCAACTAGCAAGTTAAACTTTTAAGAGCACTAAATAGAGTACAACGGTCCACATTGATGCTTTGGAAATGCTCAACTCTCTCCGTGGAGGAGCTTTTCACGTTTTTGTGCAATTTGAGACATAACTTGGTCTATTCGCGTCTTGATCTTATGAAACGTGGCACGAAGGCTCAACTAGCAAGTTAGACTTTTAAGAGCACTAAATAGAGTACAACGGTCCACATTGATGCTTTGGAAATGCTCAACTCTCTCCATGGAGGAGCTTTTCACGTTTTTGTGCAATTTGAGACATAACTTGGTCTATTCGCGTCTTGATCTTACGAAACGTGGCACGAAGGCTCAACTAGCAAGTTAGACTTTTAAGTGCACTAAATAGAGTACAACGGTCCACATTGATGCTTTGGAATTGCTCAACTCTCTCCATAGAGGAGTTTTTCACAATTTTGTGCAATTTCAAACATAACTTGGTCTATTTGCATATTTGCCTTACGAAACGTGGCACGAAGGCTCAACTAGCAAGTTAGACTTTTAAGAGCACTAAATAGAGTACAAAGGTCCACATTGATGCTTTGGAATTGCTCAACTCTCTCCATAGAGGAGTTTTTCACGTTTTTGTGCAATTTCGAACATAACTTGGTCTATTCGCATATTTACCTTACAAAACGTGGCAAGAAGGCTCAACTAGCAAGTTAAACTTTTAAGAGCACTAAATAGAGTACAACGGTCCACATTGATGCTTTGGAAATGCTCAACTCTCTCCGTGGAGGAGCTTTTCACGTTTTTGTGCAATTTGAGACATAACTTGGTCTATTCGCGTCTTGATCTTATGAAACGTGGCACGAAGGCTCAACTAGCAAGTTAGACTTTTAAGAGCACTAAATAGAGTACAACAGTCCACATTGATGCTTTGGAATTGCTCAACTCTCTCCATAGAGTAGTTTTTCACGTTTTTGTGCAATTTCAAACATAACTTGGTCTATTCGCATATTTGCCTTACGAAACGTGGCACGAAGGCTCAACTAGCAAGTTAGACTTTTAAGAGCACTAAATAGAGTACAAAGGTCCACATTGATGCTTTGGAATTGCTCAACTCTCTCCATAGAGGAGCTTTTCACGTTTTCGTGCAATTTCGAACATAACTTGGTCTATTCGCATATTTACCTTACGAAACGTGGCACGAAGGCTCAACTAGAAAGTTAAGCTTTTAAGAGCACTAAATAGAGGACAACGGTCCACATTGACGGATCGAGTTTAACACAAGAGGGGGGGGTGAATTGTGTCCCCAAATTCCAATTGGAATCCCTTTTTCAATTTAAACAAATTAATGGCAATTAACAAGTAGCACACAAATTTGGACTCTAATGATTTTCCTAATCAATATTCAATCCAATGCAAGATGTGATACAATATAGTGAATGACCAAATATCAAATAATCAAGAATTGCACAAAACAGATTTTCAAGCAACACACTGCACACAGATTTTTCAACTCAGATTTTACCTATCAAATGATGTCAAAATGCAACGAAATTTTATATGCAATGTCACAACACCTTAATAAACACTATATCAAAATTTCAGATCAAAATTCAAAGTTTAAGGCAGTCTGCTAATCTCGGACAGATTAGGGTTTTGAAAATCCTGCAGTTTGAAACAAGTAGTAAATATAAACAAGTAAACAAAGAAATCAACACAGCGATTTATAGTAGTTCGGAGACCCTTCTCCTACGTCTACTACCTAGATTCACCAACCTAGGATTTTCCCAACTCCACTAAGGTGTGGTTTTAAGAGACCCACAAAACTCCTTACACCAAGGGTTTCTAAGAACTCCCTCAAACTTCAATGTTTACAATTTCCCCTAACAAAGGGAATTTCTCAATGGGATTTTCAGCCAAGGTTCTCACAGGTTACCTCAAAGGTATTTGGTGTGGAACTCTCAAGATTACAGCAACACTCTCAAAGATAGGATTTTAAGAACAAGAGAGGTTTAGATTGTAAGTAAACAAAGCCTAAAGGATATAGGAACTTCCCTTTTGCAAAAGCAAGAGTAGTGAGAAGTCCTTGATTGTAGAGGCTTGTATTGGAGAAGATTGTTGTAGCAAATAGCAAGAAAGCTTGATGATTGATGAACTTGATAGCAAGAGGTTTCTCTCAAGGATAATTTTCAATTTGCTTCTCCAAGTTGTATGAAAGGGAAGATCCTCTTTTAAAGGCAATTTTCTCCTATGCTTGCAGCCATTGGATCAAACTTCAAGAGTTGATCTCTACCATCCATTGCAGCTCCTAATCTTGGTCATTGATGATTTGAGCAAACAAATCTCCACCATAGAGCATATAGACGTTGGAAGCTTGAGAGAAGTCAAGTTGTACCTTTCTTCCATAAGTGTTGTCACAAGCACAACCCTTTGATCAATGTACGTCTTCAAATCTTGACCATTCAAACTCTCTTTAATTCTCAACCATGGATGTAAATTGTACTATGCCATCTTGTCCCTTCATTTTGAATCAAAGACTTCAAAAGTGATCCCTTAGTCAAGGATCTTGTTTGATTGCACCAACCTAACTTTCTTGGTAGCACATGTCTTGAGTGAAAATGTCAAGGATCTTGTTTGATTGCACCAATCCTAACTTTCTTGGTAGCACATGTCTTGAGTAAAAATGTCAAGGATCTTGTTTGATTGCACCAATCCTAACTTTCTTGGTAGCACATGTCTTGAGTGAAAATGTCAAGGATCTTGTTTGATTGCACCAACCTAACTTTCTTGGTAGCACATGTCTTGAGTGAAAATGTCAAACAAGAATATATCACTAATGATAGAGAGGACAAGGTTTGTCCCACATGTTTGAAAAGAGTTGTATCTCCATGAAGACCACAACCAATAGCCTCAATGTTTGATTCATTCAACTTGATTAAATGCCTTAGTGGAAAGTTGGCAAATATAGGATTTTTCATTGTTTCCTAGAGCTCCAAGCTCATTCTTAGAAACAGGACTTCGACCACTCTTGAACATACTAAATTCTGAGCCATATGAGACCACAATGATGATTAACCTACAAGGAAATAAGAGATAGAACTCCCCAATTGCATGTAAGCTCAAAGAGCTTCATATAGAGCGCATAGGTTAATTACATTAGAAAAACAACCCAGAAAATTCATATTACTGGATGATAAATCATTTTATATGTATTAGAATGTCCATGTAAAATTTCATAACAATCGGAAATCGTTTGGTCACTCAACCAAGCAATTAGATCACTAATAGTGAAACCAATAAATTCTAAGTGTAAATTCAAAGTCATTTTGCAAACTCAGTGTAAATGACCTTTTCTCTTGAACTTTACTAAATAAAATATGTTCATAGTGATGAAACTAAGATGCACACGAAATTTCATTTAAATCGGAGTTCATTTGGTTCACCACGTTCACAAAGAACACATATGCACAAAATTAGGTAAAACCTAGTTTTGGCGGAATTTAAGCATATGACCAAATATATATGTGATGCACTTAATTTCTCATGAATATAGTCCTAGAACATATATTAAACCTTCTTGTGCATGTGGTTCAAGTTTCAAGTCATTTGGACCTAAGTTGGTTAAGATATGATAATTGGAAAATTGATGCTCTAACTTAGTTCATGTATGTTTGTTTTCAAAACTTAATTTCCAGCACTATCTCAAAAATATATAGTCATTTAAATTCAATTCATATAAATCAAATATTGCTTTAATGCTTCATTATCATTTATAATTGATTTAATATCATCAAAATTAGACATATAGGACCATAGGTCCAACACACATTGATGCTTTGGAATTGGTCAACTCTCTCCATAGAGGTGCTTTTCACTTTTTGTGCAATTTGAGACATAACTTGGTCTATTCATGTATTTACCTTACGAAACGTTGCACAAAGGCTCAACTAGCAAGTAAGACTTTTAGGAGCACTAAATAGAGTACAACGGTCCATATTGACGCTTTGGAATTGCTCAACTCTCTCCATAGAGGAGCTTTTCACGTTTTTGTGCAATTTCAAACATAATTTGGTCTATTCGCATATTTACCTTAGGAAACGTGGCAAGAAGGCTCAACTAGCAAGTTAGACTTTTAAGAGCACTAAAGAGAGTACAACGGTCCACATTGATGCTTTGGAATTGCTCAACTCTCTCCATAGAGGAGTTTTTCACGTTTTTGTGCAATTTCAAACATAACTTGGTCTATTCGCATATTTAGCTTACGAAACGCGGCACGAAGGCTCAACTAGCAAGTTAAGCTTTTAAGAGCACTAAATAGAGCACAACGGTCCACATTGATGCTTTGGAATTGCTCAACTCTCTCCATAGAAGTGCTTTTCACGTTTTTGTCCAATTTCAAACATAACTTGGTCTATTCGCATATTTACCTTACGAAACGTGGCACGAAGGCTCAACTAGCAAGTTAGACTTTTAAGAGCACTAAATAGAGTACAACGGTCCACATTGATGCTTTGGAATTGCTCAACTCTCTCCATAGAGGAGTTTTTCACGTTTTTGTGCAATTTCAAACATAACTTGGTCTATTCGCATATTTAACTTACGAAACGTGGCACGAAGGCTCAACTAGCAAGTTAGACTTTTAAGAGCACTAAATAGAGTGCAACGGTACACATTAATGCTTTGGAATTGCTCAACTCTCTCCATAGAGGAGCTTTTCACGTTTTTGTGCAATTTCGAACATAACTTGGTCTATTCTCATATTTACCTTACGAAACGTGGCACGAAGGCTCAACTAGCAAGTTAGACTTTTAAGAGCACTAAATAGAGTACAACGGTCCACATTGATGCTTTGGAAATGCTCAACTCTCTCCTTGGAGGAGCTTTTCACGTTTTTGTGCAATTTGAGACATAACTTGGTCTATTCGTGTCTTGATCTTATGAAACGTGGCACGAAGGCTCAACAAGCAAGTTAGACTTTTAAGTGCACTAAATAGAGTACAACGGTCCACATTGATGCTTTGGAATTGCTCAACTCTCTCCATAGAGGAGTTTTTCACAATTTTGTGCAATTTCAAACATAACTTGGTCTATTCGCATATTTGCCTTACGAAACGTGGCACGAAGGCTCAACTAGCAAGTTAGACTTTTAAGAGCACTAAAGAGAGTACAACGGTCCACATTGATGCTTTGGAATTGCTCAACTCTCTCCATAGAGGAGTTTTTCACGTTTTTGTGCAATTTCGAACATAACTTGGTCTATTCGCATATTTACCTTACGAAACGCGGCACGAAGGCTCAACTAGCAAGTTAAGCTTTTAAGAGCACTAAATAGAGCACAACGGTCCACATTGATGCTTTGGAATCGCTCAACTCTCTCCATAGAGGTGCTTTTCACGTTTTTGTCCAATTTCAAACATAACTTGGTCTATTCGCATATTTACCTTACGAAACGTGGCACGAAGGCTCAACTAGCAAGTTAGACTTTTAAGAGCACTAAATAGAGTACAACGGTCCACATTGATGCTTTGGAATTGCTCAACTCTCTCCATAGAGGAGTTTTTCACGTTTTTGTGCAATTTCAAACATAACTTGGTCTATTCGCATATTTACCTTACGAAACGTGGCACGAAGGCTCAACTAGCAAGTTAGACTTTTAAGAGCACTAAATAGAGTGCAACGGTCCACATTGATGCTGTGGAATTGCTCAACTCGCTCCATAGATGAGCTTTTCACGTTTTTGTGCAATTTCAAACATAACTTGGTCTATTCACATATTTACCTTATGAAACGTGGTACGAAGGCTGAACTAGCAAGTTAGACTTTTAAGAGCACTAAATAGAGTACAACGGTCCACATTGATGCTTTGGAATTGCTCAACTCTCTCCATAGAGGAGCTTTTCAAATTTTTGTGCAATTTCGACCATAACTTGGTCTATTCACATATTTACCTTACGAAACGTGGCACGAAGGCTCAACTAGCAAGTTAATCTATTAAGAGCACTAAATAGAGTACAACGGTCGACATTGAAGCTTTGGAATTGCTCAACTCTCTCCATAGAGGTGCTTTTCACGTTTTTGTGCAATTTGAGACATAACTTGGTCTATTCGCGTCTTTACCTTATGAAACGTAGCACGAAGGCTCAACTAGCAAGTTAAACTTTTAAGAGCGCTAAATAGAGTACAACGGTCCACATTGACGCTTTGGAATTGCTAAACTCTCTCCATAGAGGAGCTTTTCACCTTTTTGTGCAATTTCAAACATAACTTGGTCTATACGCATCTTTGCCTTATGAAACGTTGCACGAAGGCTCAACTAGCGAGTAAGACTTTTAAGAGCACTAAATAGAGTACAACGGTCCACATTGACGCTTTGGAATTGCTAAACTCTCTCCATAGAGGAGCTTTTCACGTTTTTGTGCAATTTCAAACATAACTTGGTCTATTCGCATATTTACCTTACGAAACGTGGCACGAAGGCTCAACTACAAAGTTAGACTTTTAAGATCACTAAATAGAGTACAATGGTCCACATTGATGCTTTGGAATTGCTCAACTCTCTCCATCGAGGAGCTTTTCAAATTTTTGTGCAATTTCGACCATAACTTGGTCTATTCACATATTTACCTACGAAACGTGGCACGAAGGCTCAACTAGCAAGTTAGACTTTTAAGAGCACTAAATAGAGTACAACGGTCCACATTGATGCTTTGGAAATGCTCAACTCTCTCATTGGAGGAGCTTTTCACGTTTTTGTGCAATTTGAGACATAACTTGGTCTATTCGTGTCTTGATCTTATGAAACGTGGCACGAAGGCTCAACAAGCAAGTTAGACTTTTAAGTGCACTAAATAGAGTACAACTGTCCACATTGATGCTTTGGAATTGCTCAACTCTCTCCATAGATGAGTTTTTCACAATTTTGTGCAATTTCAAACATAACTTGGTCTATTCGCATATTTGCCTTACGAAACGTGGCACGAAGGCTCAACTAGCAAGTTAGACTTTTAAGAGCACTAAATAGAGTTCAAAGGTCAACATTGATGCTTTGGAATTGCTCAACTCTCTCCATAGAGGAGTTTTTCACGTTTTTGTGCAATTTCGGACATAACTTGGTCTATTCGCATATTTACCATACGAAACGTGGCACGAAGGCTCAACGTGCAAGTTACACTTTTAAGAGCACTAAATAGAGTACAACGGTCCACATTGATGCTTTGGAATTGCTCAACTCTCTCCATAGAGGTGCTTTTCACGTTTTTGTGCAATTTGAGGCATAACTTGGTCTATTCACGTCTTGACCTTACGAAACGTTGCACGAAGGCTCAACTAGCAAGTAAGACTTTTAAGAGCACTAAATAGAGTACAACGGTCCACATTGACGCTTTGGAATTGCTCAACTCTCTCCATAGAGGAGCTTTTCACGTTTTGGTCCAATTTCAAACATAATTTGGTCTATTCGCATATTTACCTTAGGAAACGTGGCAAGAAGGCTCAACTAGCAAGTTAAACTTTTAAGAGCACTAAATAGAGTACAACGGTCCACATTGATGCTTTGGAATTGGTCAACTCTCTCCATAGAGGACTTTTTCACGTTTTTGTGCAATTTCAAACATAACTTGGTCTATTCGCATATTTACCTTACGAAACGTGGCACGAAGGCTCAACTAGCAAGTTATACTTTTAAGAGCACTAAATAGAGTACAACGGTCCACATTGATGCTTTGGAATTGCTCAACTCTCTCCATAGAGGAGTTTTTCACGTTTTTGTGCAATTTCAAACATAACTTGGTCTATTCGCATATTTACCTTACGAAACGTGGCAAGAAGGCTCAACTAGCAAGTTAAACTTTTAAGAGCACTAAATAGAGTACAATGGTCCACATTGATGCTTTGGAATTGCTCAACTCTCTCCGTGGAGGAGCTTTTCACCTTTTTGTGCAATTTGAGACATAACTTGGTCTATTCGCGTCTTGATCTTATGAAACGTGGCACGAAGGCTCAACTAGCAAGTTAGACTTTTAAGAGCACTAAATAGAGTACAACGGTCCACATTGATGCTTTGGAATTGCTCAACTCTCTCCATAGAGGAGTTTTTCACGTTTTTGTGCAATTTCAAACATAACTTGGTCTATTCGCATATTTGCCTTACGAAACGTGGCACGAAGGCTCAACTAGCAAGTTAGACTTTTAAGAGCACTAAATAGAGTACAAAGGTCCACATTGATACTTTGGAATTGCTCAACTCTCTCCATAGAGGAGTTTTTCACGTTTTCGTGCAATTTCGAACATAACTTGGTCTATTCGCATATTTACCTTACGAAACGTGGCACGAAGGCTCAACTAGCAAGTTAAGCTTTTAAGAGCACTAAATAGAGTACAACGGTCCACATTGATGCTTTGGAATTGGTCAACTCTCTCCATAGAGGTGCTTTTCACGTTTTTGTGCAATTTGAGACATAACTTGGTCTATTCATGTATTTACCTTACGAAACGTTGCACGAAGGCTCAACTAGCAAGTAAGACCTTTAGGAGCACTAACTAGAGTACAACGGTCCACATTGACGCTTTGGAATTGCTCAACTCTCTCCATAGAGGAGCTTTTCACGTTTTTGTGCAATTTCAAACATAATTTGGTCTATTCGCATATTTACCTTAGGAAACGTGGCAAGAAGGCTCAACTAGCAAGTTAGACTTTTAAGAGCACTAAAGAGAGTACAACGGTCCACATTGATGCTTTGGAATTGCTCAACTCTCTCCATAGAGGAGTTTTTCACGTTTTTGTGCAATTTCAAACATAACTTGGTCTATTCGCATATTTACCTTACGAAACGCGGCACGAAGGCTCAACTAGCAAGTTAAGCTTTTAAGAGCACTAAATAGAGCACAACGGTCCACATTGATGCTTTGGAATTGCTCAACTCTCTCCATAGAGGTGCTTTTCACGTTTTTGTCCAATTTCAAACATAACTTGGTCTATTCGCATATTTACCTTACGAAACGTGGCACGAAGGCTCAACTAGCAAGTTAGACTTTTAAGAGCACTAAATAGAGTACAACGGTCCACATTGATGCTTTCGAATTGCTCAACTCTCTCCATAGAGGAGTTTTTCACGTTTTTGTGCAATTTCAAACATAACTTGGTCTATTCGCATATTTACCTTACGAAACGTGGCACGAAGGCTCAACTAGCAAGTTAGACTTTTAAGAGCACTAAATAGAGTGCAACGGTCCACATTGATGCTTTGGAATTGCTCAACTCTCTCCATAGAGGAGCTTTTCACGTTTTTGTGCAATTTCGAACATAACTTGGTCTATTCACGTCTTTACCTTACGAAACGTTGCACCAAGGCTCAACTAGCAACTAAGACTTGTAAGAGCACTAAATAGACTACAACGGTCCACATTGACGCTGTGGAATTGCTCAACTCTCTCCATAGATGAGCTTTTCACGTTTTTGTGCAATTTCAAACATAACTTGGTCTATTCACATATTTACCTTATGAAACGTGGTACGAAGGCTGAACTAGCAAGTTAGACTTTTAAGAGCACTAAATAGAGTACAACGGTCCACATTGATGCTTTGGAATTGCTCAACTCTCTCCATAGAGGAGCTTTTCAAATTTTTGTGCAATTTCGACCATAACTTGGTCTATTCACATATTTACCTTACGAAACGTGGCACGAAGGCTCAACTAGCAAGTTAATCTTTTAAGAGCACTAAATAGAGTACAACGGTCCACATTGTAGCTTTGGAATTGCTCAACTCTCTCCATAGAGGTGCTTTTCACGTTTTTGTGCAATTTGAGACATAACTTGGTCTATTCGCGTCTTTACCTTATGAAACGTAGCACGAAGGCTCAACTAGCAAGTTAAACTTTTAAGAGCGCTAAATAGAGTACAACGGTCCACATTGACGCTTTGGAATTGCTAAACTCTCTCCATAGAGGAGCTTTTCACCTTTTTGTGCAATTTCAAACATAACTTGGTCTATACGCATCTTTGCCTTATGAAACGTTGCACGAAGGCTCAACTAGCGAGTAAGACTTTTAAGAGCACTAAATAGAGTACAACGGTCCACATTGACGCTTTGGAATTGCTAAACTCTCTCCATAGAGGAGCTTTTCACGTTTTTGTGCAATTTCAAACATAACTTGGTCTATTCGCATATTTACCTTACGAAACGTGGCACGAAGGCTCAACTACAAAGTTAGACTTTTAAGATCACTAAATAGAGTACAATGGTCCACATTGATGCTTTGGAATTGCTCAACTCTCTCCATAGAGGAGCTTTTCAAATTTTTCTGCAATTTCGTCCATAACTTGGTCTATTCATATATTTACCTACGAAACGTGGCACGAAGGCTCAACTAGCAAGTTAGACTTTTAAGAGCACTAAATAGAGTACAACGGTCCACATTGATGCTTTGGAAATGCTCAACTCTCTCCTTGGAGGAGCTTTTCACGTTTTTGTGCAATTTGAGACATAACTTGGTCTATTCGTGTCTTGATCTTATGAAACGTGGCACGAAGGCTCAACAAGCAAGTTAGACTTTTAAGTGCACTAAATAGAGTACAACTGTCCACATTGATGCTTTGGAATTGCTCAACTCTCTCCATAGAGGAGTTTTTCACAATTTTGTGCAATTTCAAACATAACTTGGTCTATTCGCATATTTGCCTTACGAAACGTGGCACGAAGGCTCAACTAGCAAGTTATACTTTTAAGAGCACTAAATAGAGGTCAAAGGTCAACATTGATGCTTTGGAATTGCTCAACTCTCTCCATAGAGGAGTTTTTCACGTTTTTGTGCAATTTCGGACATAACTTGGTCTATTCGCATATTTACCATACGAAACGTGGCACGAAGGCTCAACGTGCAAGTTACACTTTTAAGAGCACTAAATAGAGTACAACGGTCCACATTGATGCTTTGGAATTGCTCAACTCTCTCCATAGAGGTGCTTTTCACGTTTTTGTGCAATTTGAGGCATAACTTGGTCTATTCACGTCTTGACCTTACGAAACGTTGCACGAAGGCTCAACTAGCAAGTAAGACTTTTAAGAGCACTAAATAGAGTACAACGGTCCACATTGACGCTTTGGAATTGCTCAACTCTCTCCATAGAGGAGCTTTTCACGTTTTGGTGCAATTTCAAACATAATTTGGTCTATTCGCGTCTTGATCTTATGAAACGTGGCACGAAGGCTCAACTAGCAAGTTAGACTTTTAAGAGCACTAAATAGAGTACAACGGTCCACATTGATGCTTTGGAATTGGTCAACTCTCTCCATAGAGGTCTTTTTCACGTTTTTGTGCAATTTCAAACATAACTTGGTCTATTCGCATATTTACCTTACGAAACGTGGCAAGAAGGCTCAACTAGCAAGTTAAACTTTTAAGAGCACTAAATAGAGTACAATGGTCCACATTGATGCTTTGGAATTGCTCAACTCTCTCCGTGGAGGAGCTTTTCACGTTTTTGTGCAATTTGAGACATAACTTGGTCTATTCGCGTCTTGATCTTATGAAACGTGGCACGAAGGCTCAACTAGCAAGTTAGACTTTTAAGAGCACTAAATAGAGTACAACGGTCCACATTGATGCTTTGGAATTGCTCAACTCTCTCCATAGAGGAGTTTTTCACGTTTTTGTGCAATTTCGGACATAACTTGGTCTATTCGCATATTTACCATACGAAACGTGGCACGAAGGCTCAACGTGCAAGTTACACTTTTAAGAGCACTAAATAGAGTACAACGGTCCACATTGATGCTTTGGAATTGCTCAACTCTCTCCATAGAGGTGCTTTTCACGTTTTTGTGCAATTTGAGGCATAACTTGGTCTATTCACGTCTTGACCTTACGAAACGTTGCACGAAGGCTCAACTAGCAAGTAAGACTTTTAAGAGCACTAAATAGAGTACAACGGTCCACATTGACGCTTTGGAATTGCTCAACTCTCTCCATAGAGGAGCTTTTCACGTTTTTGTGCAATTTCAAACATAATTTGGTCTATTCGCATATTTACCTTAGGAAACGTGGCAAGAAGGCTCAACTAGCAAGTTAGACTTTTAAGAGCACTAAAGAGAGTACAACGGTCCACATTGATGCTTTGGAATTGCTCAACTCTCTCCATAGAGGAGTTTTTCACGTTTTTGTGCAATTTCAAACATAACTTGGTCTATTCGCATATTTACCTTACGAAACGCGGCACGAAGGCTCAACTAGCAAGTTAAGCTTTTAAGAGCACTAAATAGAGCACAACGGTCCACATTGATGCTTTGGAATTGCTCAACTCTCTCCATAGAGGTGCTTTTCACGTTTTTGTCCAATTTCAAACATAACTTGGTCTATTCGCATATTTACCTTACGAAACGTGGCACGAAGGCTCAACTAGCAAGTTAGACTTTTAAGAGCACTAAATAGAGTACAACGGTCCACATTGATGCTTTCGAATTGCTCAACTCTCTCCATAGAGGAGTTTTTCACGTTTTTGTGCAATTTCAAACATAACTTGGTCTATTCGCATATTTACCTTACGAAACGTGGCACGAAGGCTCAACTAGCAAGTTAGACTTTTAAGAGCACTAAATAGAGTGCAACGGTCCACATTGATGCTTTGGAATTGCTCAACTCTCTCCATAGAGGAGCTTTTCACGTTTTTGTGCAATTTCGAACATAACTTGGTCTATTCACGTCTTTACCTTACGAAACGTTGCACCAAGGCTCAACTAGCAACTAAGACTTGTAAGAGCACTAAATAGACTACAACGGTCCACATTGACGCTGTGGAATTGCTCAACTCTCTCCATAGATGAGCTTTTCACGTTTTTGTGCAATTTCAAACATAACTTGGTCTATTCACATATTTACCTTATGAAACGTGGTACGAAGGCTGAACTAGCAAGTTAGACTTTTAAGAGCACTAAATAGAGTACAACGGTCCACATTGATGCTTTGGAATTGCTCAACTCTCTCCATAGAGGAGCTTTTCAAATTTTTGTGCAATTTCGACCATAACTTGGTCTATTCACATATTTACCTTACGAAACGTGGCACGAAGGCTCAACTAGCAAGTTAATCTTTTAAGAGCACTAAATAGAGTACAACGGTCCACATTGTAGCTTTGGAATTGCTCAACTCTCTCCATAGAGGTGCTTTTCACGTTTTTGTGCAATTTGAGACATAACTTGGTCTATTCGCGTCTTTACCTTATGAAACGTAGCACGAAGGCTCAACTAGCAAGTTAAACTTTTAAGAGCGCTAAATAGAGTACAACGGTCCACATTGACGCTTTGGAATTGCTAAACTCTCTCCATAGAGGAGCTTTTCACCTTTTTGTGCAATTTCAAACATAACTTGGTCTATACGCATCTTTGCCTTATGAAACGTTGGACGAAGGCTCAACTAGCGAGTAAGACTTTTAAGAGCACTAAATAGAGTACAACGGTCCACATTGACGCTTTGGAATTGCTAAACTCTCTCCATAGAGGAGCTTTTCACGTTTTTGTGCAATTTCAAACATAACTTGGTCTATTCGCATATTTACCTTACGAAACGTGGCACGAAGGCTCAACTACAAAGTTAGACTTTTAAGATCACTAAATAGAGTACAATGGTCCACATTGATGCTTTGGAATTGCTCAACTCTCTCCATAGAGGAGCTTTTCAAATTTTTCTGCAATTTCGACCATAACTTGGTCTATTCATATATTTACCTACGAAACGTGGCACGAAGGCTCAACTAGCAAGTTAGACTTTTAAGAGCACTAAATAGAGTACAACGGTCCACATTGATGCTTTGGAAATGCTCAACTCTCTCCTTGGAGGAGCTTTTCACGTTTTTGTGCAATTTGAGACATAACTTGGTCTATTCGTGTCTTGATCTTATGAAACGTGGCACGAAGGCTCAACAAGCAAGTTAGACTTTTAAGTGCACTAAATAGAGTACAACTGTCCACATTGATGCTTTGGAATTGCTCAACTCTCTCCATAGAGGAGTTTTTCACAATTTTGTGCAATTTCAAACATAACTTGGTCTATTCGCATATTTGCCTTACGAAACGTGGCACGAAGGCTCAACTAGCAAGTTATACTTTTAAGAGCACTAAATAGAGGTCAAAGGTCAACATTGATGCTTTGGAATTGCTCAACTCTCTCCATAGAGGAGTTTTTCACGTTTTTGTGCAATTTCGGACATAACTTGGTCTATTCGCATATTTACCATACGAAACGTGGCACGAAGGCTCAACGTGCAAGTTACACTTTTAAGAGCACTAAATAGAGTACAACGGTCCACATTGATGCTTTGGAATTGCTCAACTCTCTCCATAGAGGTGCTTTTCACGTTTTTGTGCAATTTGAGGCATAACTTGGTCTATTCACGTCTTGACCTTACGAAACGTTGCACGAAGGCTCAACTAGCAAGTAAGACTTTTAAGAGCACTAAATAGAGTACAACGGTCCACATTGACGCTTTGGAATTGCTCAACTCTCTCCATAGAGGAGCTTTTCACGTTTTGGTGCAATTTCAAACATAATTTGGTCTATTCGCGTCTTGATCTTATGAAACGTGGCACGAAGGCTCAACTAGCAAGTTAGACTTTTAAGAGCACTAAATAGAGTACAACGGTCCACATTGATGCTTTGGAATTGGTCAACTCTCTCCATAGAGGTCTTTTTCACGTTTTTGTGCAATTTCAAACATAACTTGGTCTATTCGCATATTTACCTTACGAAACGTGGCAAGAAGGCTCAACTAGCAAGTTAAACTTTTAAGAGCACTAAATAGAGTACAATGGTCCACATTGATGCTTTGGAATTGCTCAACTCTCTCCGTGGAGGAGCTTTTCACGTTTTTGTGCAATTTGAGACATAACTTGGTCTATTCGCGTCTTGATCTTATGAAACGTGGCACGAAGGCTCAACTAGCAAGTTAGACTTTTAAGAGCACTAAATAGAGTACAACGGTCCACATTGATGCTTTGGAATTGCTCAACTCTCTCCATAGAGGAGTTTTTCACGTTTTTGTGCAATTTCGGACATAACTTGGTCTATTCGCATATTTACCATACGAAACGTGGCACGAAGGCTCAACGTGCAAGTTACACTTTTAAGAGCACTAAATAGAGTACAACGGTCCACATTGATGCTTTGGAATTGCTCAACTCTCTCCATAGAGGTGCTTTTCACGTTTTTGTGCAATTTGAGGCATAACTTGGTCTATTCACGTCTTGACCTTACGAAACGTTGCACGAAGGCTCAACTAGCAAGTAAGACTTTTAAGAGCACTAAATAGAGTACAACGGTCCACATTGATGCTTTGGAATTGGTCAACTCTCTCCATAGAGGACTTTTTCACGTTTTTGTGCAATTTCAAACATAACTTGGTCTATTCGCATATTTACCTTACGAAACGTGGCACGAAGGCTCAACTAGCAAGTTAGACTTTTAAGAGCACTAAATAGAGTACAACGGTCCACATTGACGCTTTGGAATTGGTCAACTCTCTCCATAGAGGACTTTTTCACGTTTTTGTGCAATTTCAAACATAACTTGGTCTATTCGCATATTTACCTTACGAAACGTGGCACGAAGGCTCAACTAGCAAGTTAGACTTTTAAGAGCACTAAATAGAGTACAACGGTCCACATTGATGCTTTGGAATTGCTCAACTCTCTCCATAGAGGAGTTTTTCACGTTTTTGTGCAATTTCAAACATAACTTGGTCTATTCGCATATTTACCTTACGAAACGTGGCAAGAAGGCTCAACTAGCAAGTTAAACTTTTAAGAGCACTAAATAGAGTACAATGGTCCACATTGATGCTTTGGAATTGCTCAACTCTCTCCGTGGAGGAGCTTTTCACGTTTTTGTGCAATTTGAGACATAACTTGGTCTATTCGCGTCTTGATCTTATGAAACGTG
This sequence comes from Tripterygium wilfordii, assembly GCF_013401445.1. NCBI lineage: Eukaryota > Viridiplantae > Streptophyta > Magnoliopsida > Celastrales > Celastraceae > Tripterygium > Tripterygium wilfordii. The sequence goes on along the minus strand of NW_024056356.1, from coordinate 217,177 downwards.
GCACGAAGGCTCAACTAGCAAGTTAGACTTTTAAGAGCACTAAATAGAGTACAACGGTCCACATTGATGCTTTGGAATTGCTCAACTCTCTCCATAGAGGAGTTTTTCACGTTTTTGTGCAATTTCAAACATAACTTGGTCTATTCGCATATTTGCCTTACGAAACGTGGCACGAAGGCTCAACTAGCAAGTTAGACTTTTAAGAGCACTAAATAGAGTACAACGGTCCACATTGATGCTTTGGAATTGCTCAACTCTCTCCATAGAGGAGTTTTTCACGTTTTTGTGCAATTTCAAACATAACTTGGTCTATTCGCATATTTACCTTACGAAACGTGGCAAGAAGGCTCAACTAGCAAGTTAAACTTTTAAGAGCACTAAATAGAGTACAATGGTCCACATTGATGCTTTGGAATTGCTCAACTCTCTCCGTGGAGGAGCTTTTCACGTTTTTGTGCAATTTGAGACATAACTTGGTCTATTCGCGTCTTGATCTTATGAAACGTGGCACGAAGGCTCAACTAGCAAGTTAGACTTTTAAGAGCACTAAATAGAGTACAACGGTCCACATTGATGCTTTGGAATTGCTCAACTCTCTCCATAGAGGAGTTTTTCACGTTTTTGTGCAATTTCAAACATAACTTGGTCTATTCGCATATTTGCCTTACGAAACGTGGCACGAAGGCTCAACTAGCAAGTTAGACTTTTAAGAGCACTAAATAGAGTACAAAGGTCCACATTGATGCTTTGGAATTGCTCAACTCTCTCCATAGAGGAGTTTTTCACGTTTTCGTGCAATTTCGAACATAACTTGGTCTATTCGCATATTTACCTTACGAAACGTGGCACGAAGGCTCAACTAGCAAGTTAAGCTTTTGAGAGCACTAAATAGAGTACAACGGTCCACATTGATGCTTTGGAATTGGTCAACTCTCTCCATAGAGGTGTTTTTCACGTTTTTGTGCAATTTGAGACATAACTTGGTCTATTCATGTATTTACCTTACGAAACGTTGCACGAAGGCTCAACTAGGAAGTAAGACCTTTAGGAGCACTAACTAGAGTACAACGGTCCACATTGACGCTTTGGAATTGCTCAACTCTCTCCATAGAGGAGCTTTTCACGTTTTTGTGCAATTTCAAACATAATTTGGTCTATTCGCATATTTACCTTAGGAAACGTGGCAAGAAGGCTCAACTAGCAAGTTAGACTTTTAAGAGCACTAAAGAGAGTACAACGGTCCACATTGATGCTTTGGAATTGCTCAACTCTCTCCATAGAGGAGTTTTTCACGTTTTTGTGCAATTTCAAACATAACTTGGTCTATTCGCATATTTACCTTACGAAACGCGGCACGAAGGCTCAACTAGCAAGTTAAGCTTTTAAGAACACTAAATAGAGCACAACGGTCCACATTGATGCTTTGGAATTGCTCAACTCTCTCCATAGAGGTGCTTTTCACGTTTTTGTCCAATTTCAAACATAACTTGGTCTATTCGCATATTTACCTTACGAAACGTGGCACGAAGGCTCAACTAGCAAGTTAGACTTTTAAGAGCACTAAATAGAGTACAACGGTCCACATTGATGCTTTGGAATTGCTCAACTCTCTCCATAGAGGGAGTTTTTCACGTTTTTGTGCAATTTCAAACATAACTTGGTCTATTCGCATATTTACCTTACGAAACGTGGCACAAAGGCTCAACTAGCAAGTTAGACTTTTAAGAGCACTAAATAGAGTGCAACGGTCCACATTGATGCTTTGGAATTGGTCAACTCTCTCCATAGAGGAGCTTTTCACGTTTTTGTGCAATTTCGAACATAACTTGGTCTATTCACGTCTTTACCTTACGAAACGTTGCACCAAGGCTCAACTAGCAACTAAGACTTTTAAGAGCACTAAATAGACTACAACGGTCCACATTGACGCTGTGGAATTGCTCAACTCTCTCCATAGATGAGCTTTTCACGTTTTTGTGCAATTTCAAACATAACTTGGTCTATTCACATATTTACCTTATGAAACGTGGCACGAAAGCTCAACTAGCAAGTTAGACTTTTAAGAGCACTAAATAGAGTACAACGGTCCACATTGATGCTTTGGAATTGGTCAACTCTCTCCATAGAGGAGCTTTTCAAATTTTTGTGCAATTTCGACCATAACTTGGTCTATTCACATATTTACCTTACGAAACGTGGCACGAAGGCTCAACTAGCAAGTTAATCTTTTAAGAGCACTAAATAGAGTACAACGGTCCACATTGACGCTTTGGAATTGCTAAACTCTCTCCATAGAGGAGTTTTTCACGTTTTTGTGCAATTTCAAACATAACTTGGTCTATTCGCATATTTACCTTACGAAACGTGGCAAGAAGGCTCAACTAGCAAGTTAGACTTTTAAGAGCACTAAATAGAGTACAATGGTCCACATTGATGCTTTGGAATTGCTCAACTCTCTCCGTGGAGGAGCTTTTCACGTTTTTGTGCAATTTGAGACATAACTTGGTCTATTCGCGTCTTGATCTTATGAAACGTGGCACGAAGGCTCAACTAGAAAGTTAGACTTTTAAGAGCACTAAATAGAGTACAACGGTCCACATTGATGCTTTGGAATTGCTAAACTCTCTCCATAGAGGAGTTTTTCACGTTTTTGTGCAATTTCAAACATAACTTGGTCTATTCGCATATTTACCTTACGAAACGTGGCAAGAAGGCTCAACTAGCAAGTTAAACTTTTAAGAGCACTAAATAGAGTACAATGGTCCACATTGATGCTTTGGAATTGCTCAACTCTCTCCGTGGAGGAGCTTTTCACGTTTTTGTGCAATTTGAGACATAACTTGGTCTATTCGCGTCTTGATCTTATGAAACGTGGCACGAAGGCTCAACTAGAAAGTTAGACTTTTAAGAGCACTAAATAGAGTACAACGGTCCACATTGATGCTTTGGAATTGCTCAACTCTCTCCATAGAGGAGTTTTTCATGTTTTTGTGCAATTTCAAACATAACTTGGTCTATTCGCATATTTGCCTTACGAAACGTGGCACGAAGGCTCAACTAGCAAGTTAGACTTTTAAGAGCACTAAATAGAGTACAAAGGTCCACATTGATGCTTTGGAATTGCTCAACTCTCTCCATAGAGGAGTTTTTCACGTTTTCGTGCAATTTCGAACATAACTTGGTCTATTCGCATATTTACCTTACGAAACGTGGCACGAAGGCTCAACTAGCAAGTTAAGCTTTTGAGAGCACTAAATAGAGTACAACGGTCCACATTGATGCTTTGGAATTGGTCAACTCTCTCCATAGAGGTGTTTTTCACGTTTTTGTGCAATTTGAGACATAACTTGGTCTATTCATGTATTTACCTTACGAAACGTTGCACGAAGGCTCAACTAGCAAGTAAGACCTTTAGGAGCACTAACTAGAGTACAACGGTCCACATTGACGCTTTGGAATTGCTCAACTCTCTCCATAGAGGAGCTTTTCACGTTTTTGTGCAATTTCAAACATAATTTGGTCTATTCGCATATTTACCTTAGGAAACGTGGCAAGAAGGCTCAACTAGCAAGTTAGACTTTTAAGAGCACTAAAGAGAGTACAACGGTCCACATTGATGCTTTGGAATTGCTCAACTCTCTCCATAGAGGAGTTTTTCACGTTTTTGTGCAATTTCAAACATAACTTGGTCTATTCGCATATTTACCTTACGAAACGCGGCACGAAGGCTCAACTAGCAAGTTAAGCTTTTAAGAACACTAAATAGAGCACAACGGTCCACATTGATGCTTTGGAATTGCTCAACTCTCTCCATAGAGGTGCTTTTCACGTTTTTGTCCAATTTCAAACATAACTTGGTCTATTCGCATATTTACCTTACGAAACGTGGCACGAAGGCTCAACTAGCAAGTTAGACTTTTAAGAGCACTAAATAGAGTACAACGGTCCACATTGATGCTTTGGAATTGCTCAACTCTCTCCATAGAGGAGTTTTTCACGTTTTTGTGCAATTTCAAACATAACTTGGTCTATTCGCATATTTACCTTACGAAACGTGGCACGAAGGCTCAACTAGCAAGTTAGACTTTTAAGAGCACTAAATAGAGTGCAACGGTCCACATTGATGCTTTGGAATTGGTCAACTCTCTCCATAGAGGAGCTTTTCACGTTTTTGTGCAATTTCGAACATAACTTGGTCTATTCACGTCTTTACCTTACGAAACGTTGCACCAAGGCTCAACTAGCAACTAAGACTTTTAAGAGCACTAAATAGACTACAACGGTCCACATTGACGCTGTGGAATTGCTCAACTCTCTCCATAGATGAGCTTTTCACGTTTTTGTGCAATTTCAAACATAACTTGGTCTATTCACATATTTACCTTATGAAACGTGGTACGAAGGCTGAACTAGCAAGTTAGACTTTTAAGAGCACTAAATAGAGTACAACGGTCCACATTGATGCTTTGGAATTGCTCAACTCTCTCCATAGAGGAGCTTTTCAAATTTTTGTGCAATTTCGACCATAACTTGGTCTATTCACATATTTACCTTACGAAACGTGGCACGAAGGCTCAACTAGCAAGTTAATCTTTTAAGAGCACTAAATAGAGTACAACGGTCCACATTGACGCTTTGGAATTGCTAAACTCTCTCCATAGAGGAGCTTTTCACCTTTTTGTGCAATTTCAAACATAACTTGGTCTATACGCATCTTTGCCTTATGAAACGTTGCACGAAGGCTCAACTAGCGAGTAAGACTTTTAAGAGCACTAAATAGAGTACAACGGTCCACATTGACGCTTTGGAATTGCTAAACTCTCTCCATAGAGGAGCTTTTCACGTTTTTGTGTAATTTCAAACATAACTTGGTCTATTCGCATATTTACCTTACGAAACGTGGCACGAAGGCTCAACTACAAAGTTAGACTTTTAAGATCACTAAATAGAGTACAATGGTCCACATTGATGCTTTGGAATTGCTCAACTCTCTCCATAGAGGAGCTTTTCAAATTTTTGTGCAATTTCGACCATAACTTGGTCTATTCACATATTTACCTACGAAACGTGGCACGAAGGCTCAACTAGCAAGTTAGACTTTTAAGAGCACTAAATAGAGTACAACGGTCCACATTGATGCTTTGGAAATGCTCAACTCTCTCCTTGGAGGAGCTTTTCACGTTTTTGTGCAATTTGAGACATAACTTGGTCTATTCGTGTCTTGATCTTATGAAACGTGGCACGAAGGCTCAACAAGCAAGTTAGACTTTTAAGTGCACTAAATAGAGTACAACTGTCCACATTGATGCCTTGGAATTGCTCAACTCTCTCCATAGAGGAGTTTTTCACAATTTTGTGCAATTTCAAACATAACTTGGTCTATTCGCATATTTGCCTTACGAAACGTGGCACGAAGGCTCAACTAGCAAGTTAGACTTTTAAGAGCACTAAATAGAGTTCAAAGGTCAACATTGATGCTTTGGAATTGCTCAACTCTCTCCATAGAGGAGTTTTTCACGTTTTTGTGCAATTTCGGACATAACTTGGTCTATTCGCATATTTACCATACGAAACGTGGCACGAAGGCTCAACGTGCAAGTTACACTTTTAAGAGCACTAAATAGAGTACAACGGTCCACATTGATGCTTTGGAATTGCTCAACTCTCTCCATAGATGTGCTTTTCACGTTTTTGTGCAATTTGAGGCATAACTTGGTCTATTCACGTCTTGACCTTACGAAACGTTGCACGAAGGCTCAACTAGCAAGTAAGACTTTTAAGAGCACTAAATAGAGTACAACGGTCCACATTGACGCTTTGGAATTGCTCAACTCTCTCCATAGAGGAGCTTTTCACGTTTTGGTGCAATTTCAAACATAATTTGGTCTATTCGCATATTTACCTTAGGAAACGTGGCAAGAAGGCTCAACTAGCAAGTTAAACTTTTAAGAGCACTAAATAGAGTACAACGGTCCACATTGATGCTTTGGAATTGCTCAACTCTCTCCATAGAGGACTTTTTCACGTTTTTGTGCAATTTCAAACATAACTTGGTCTATTCGCATATTTACCTTACGAAACGTGGCACGAAGGCTCAACTAGCAAGTTAGACTTTTAAGAGCACTAAATAGAGTACAACGGTCCACATTGATGCTTTGGAATTGCTCAACTCTCTCCATAGAGGAGCTTTTCACGTTTTTGTGTAATTTCAAACATAACTTGGTCTATTCGCATATTTACCTTACGAAACGTGGCACGAAGGCTCAACTACAAAGTTAGACTTTTAAGATCACTAAATAGAGTACAATGGTCCACATTGATGCTTTGGAATTGCTCAACTCTCTCCATAGAGGAGCTTTTCAAATTTTTGTGCAATTTCGACCATAACTTGGTCTATTCACATATTTACCTACGAAACGTGGCACGAAGGCTCAACTAGCAAGTTAGACTTTTAAGAGCACTAAATAGAGTACAACGGTCCACATTGATGCTTTGGAAATGCTCAACTCTCTCCTTGGAGGAGCTTTTCACGTTTTTGTGCAATTTGAGACATAACTTGGTCTATTCGTGTCTTGATCTTATGAAACGTGGCACGAAGGCTCAACTAGCAAGTTAGACTTTTAAGAGCACTAAATAGAATACAACGGTCCACATTGATGCTTTGGAATTGCTCAACTCTCTCCATAGAGGAGTTTTTCACGTTTTTGTGCAATTTCAAACATAACTTGGTCTATTCGCATATTTACCTTACGAAACGTGGCACAAAGGCTCAACTAGCAAGTTAGACTTTTAAGAGCACTAAATAGAGTGCAACGGTCCACATTGATGCTTTGGAATTGGTCAACTCTCTCCATAGAGGAGCTTTTCACGTTTTTGTGCAATTTCGAACATAACTTGGTCTATTCACGTCTTTACCTTACGAAACGTTGCACCAAGGCTCAACTAGCAACTAAGACTTTTAAGAGCACTAAATAGAGTACAACGGTCCACATTGATGCTTTGGAATTGCTCAACTCTCTCCATAGAGGAGCTTTTCACGTTTTTGTGTAATTTCAAACATAACTTGGTCTATTCGCATATTTACCTTACGAAACGTGGCACGAAGGCTCAACTACAAAGTTAGACTTTTAAGATCACTAAATAGAGTACAATGGTCCACATTGATGCTTTGGAATTGCTCAACTCTCTCCATAGAGGAGCTTTTCAAATTTTTGTGCAATTTCGACCATAACTTGGTCTATTCACATATTTACCTACGAAACGTGGCACGAAGGCTCAACTAGCAAGTTAGACTTTTAAGAGCACTAAATAGAGTACAACGGTCCACATTGATGCTTTGGAAATGCTCAACTCTCTCCTTGGAGGAGCTTTTCACGTTTTTGTGCAATTTGAGACATAACTTGGTCTATTCGTGTCTTGATCTTATGAAACGTGGCACGAAGGCTCAACTAGCAAGTTAGACTTTTAAGAGCACTAAATAGAGTACAACGGTCCACATTGATGCTTTGGAATTGCTCAACTCTCTCCATAGAGGAGTTTTTCACGTTTTTGTCCAATTTCAAACATAACTTGGTCTATTCGCATATTTACCTTACGAAACGTGGCACGAAGGCTCAACTAGCAAGTTAGACTTTTAAGAGCACTAAATAGAGTACAACGGTCCACATTGATGCTTTGGAATTGCTCAACTCTCTCCATAGAGGAGTTTTTCACGTTTTTGTGCAATTTCAAACATAACTTGGTCTATTCGCATATTTACCTTACGAAACGTGGCACAAAGGCTCAACTAGCAAGTTAGACTTTTAAGAGCACTAAATAGAGTGCAACGGTCCACATTGATGCTTTGGAATTGGTCAACTCTCTCCATAGAGGAGCTTTTCACGTTTTTGTGCAATTTCGAACATAACTTGGTCTATTCACGTCTTTACCTTACGAAACGTTGCACCAAGGCTCAACTAGCAACTAAGACTTTTAAGAGCACTAAATAGACTACAACGGTCCACATTGACGCTGTGGAATTGCTCAACTCTCTCCATAGATGAGCTTTTCACGTTTTTGTGCAATTTCAAACATAACTTGGTCTATTCACATATTTACCTTATGAAACGTGGCACGAAAGCTCAACTAGCAAGTTAGACTTTTAAGAGCACTAAATAGAGTACAACGGTCCACATTGATGCTTTGGAATTGGTCAACTCTCTCCATAGAGGAGCTTTTCAAATTTTTGTGCAATTTCGACCATAACTTGGTCTATTCACATATTTACCTTACGAAACGTGGCACGAAGGCTCAACTAGCAAGTTAATCTTTTAAGAGCACTAAATAGAGTACAACGGTCCACATTGACGCTTTGGAATTGCTAAACTCTCTCCATAGAGGAGTTTTTCACGTTTTTGTGCAATTTCAAACATAACTTGGTCTATTCGCATATTTACCTTACGAAACGTGGCAAGAAGGCTCAACTAGCAAGTTAAACTTTTAAGAGCACTAAATAGAGTACAATGGTCCACATTGATGCTTTGGAATTGCTCAACTCTCTCCGTGGAGGAGCTTTTCACGTTTTTGTGCAATTTGAGACATAACTTGGTCTATTCGCGTCTTGATCTTATGAAACGTGGCACGAAGGCTCAACTAGAAAGTTAGACTTTTAAGAGCACTAAATAGAGTACAACGGTCCACATTGATGCTTTGGAATTGCTCAACTCTCTCCATAGAGGAGTTTTTCATGTTTTTGTGCAATTTCAAACATAACTTGGTCTATTCGCATATTTGCCTTACGAAACGTGGCACGAAGGCTCAACTAGCAAGTTAGACTTTTAAGAGCACTAAATAGAGTACAAAGGTCCACATTGATGCTTTGGAATTGCTCAACTCTCTCCATAGAGGAGTTTTTCACGTTTTCGTGCAATTTCGAACATAACTTGGTCTATTCGCATATTTACCTTACGAAACGTGGCACGAAGGCTCAACTAGCAAGTTAAGCTTTTGAGAGCACTAAATAGAGTACAACGGTCCACATTGATGCTTTGGAATTGGTCAACTCTCTCCATAGAGGTGTTTTTCACGTTTTTGTGCAATTTGAGACATAACTTGGTCTATTCATGTATTTACCTTACGAAACGTTGCACGAAGGCTCAACTAGCAAGTAAGACCTTTAGGAGCACTAACTAGAGTACAACGGTCCACATTGACGCTTTGGAATTGCTCAACTCTCTCCATAGAGGAGCTTTTCACGTTTTTGTGCAATTTCAAACATAATTTGGTCTATTCGCATATTTACCTTAGGAAACGTGGCAAGAAGGCTCAACTAGCAAGTTAGACTTTTAAGAGCACTAAAGAGAGTACAACGGTCCACATTGATGCTTTGGAATTGCTCAACTCTCTCCATAGAGGAGTTTTTCACGTTTTTGTGCAATTTCAAACATAACTTGGTCTATTCGCATATTTACCTTACGAAACGCGGCACGAAGGCTCAACTAGCAAGTTAAGCTTTTAAGAACACTAAATAGAGCACAACGGTCCACATTGATGCTTTGGAATTGCTCAACTCTCTCCATAGAGGTGCTTTTCACGTTTTTGTCCAATTTCAAACATAACTTGGTCTATTCGCATATTTACCTTACGAAACGTGGCACGAAGGCTCAACTAGCAAGTTAGACTTTTAAGAGCACTAAATAGAGTACAACGGTCCACATTGATGCTTTGGAATTGCTCAACTCTCTCCATAGAGGAGTTTTTCACGTTTTTGTGCAATTTCAAACATAACTTGGTCTATTCGCATATTTACCTTACGAAACGTGGCACGAAGGCTCAACTAGCAAGTTAGACTTTTAAGAGCACTAAATAGAGTGCAACGGTCCACATTGATGCTTTGGAATTGGTCAACTCTCTCCATAGAGGAGCTTTTCACGTTTTTGTGCAATTTCGAACATAACTTGGTCTATTCACGTCTTTACCTTACGAAACGTTGCACCAAGGCTCAACTAGCAACTAAGACTTTTAAGAGCACTAAATAGACTACAACGGTCCACATTGACGCTGTGGAATTGCTCAACTCTCTCCATAGATGAGCTTTTCACGTTTTTGTGCAATTTCAAACATAACTTGGTCTATTCACATATTTACCTTATGAAACGTGGTACGAAGGCTGAACTAGCAAGTTAGACTTTTAAGAGCACTAAATAGAGTACAACGGTCCACATTGATGCTTTGGAATTGCTCAACTCTCTCCATAGAGGAGCTTTTCAAATTTTTGTGCAATTTCGACCATAACTTGGTCTATTCACATATTTACCTTACGAAACGTGGCACGAAGGCTCAACTAGCAAGTTAATCTTTTAAGAGCACTAAATAGAGTACAACGGTCCACATTGACGCTTTGGAATTGCTAAACTCTCTCCATAGAGGAGCTTTTCACCTTTTTGTGCAATTTCAAACATAACTTGGTCTATACGCATCTTTGCCTTATGAAACGTTGCACGAAGGCTCAACTAGCGAGTAAGACTTTTAAGAGCACTAAATAGAGTACAACGGTCCACATTGACGCTTTGGAATTGCTAAACTCTCTCCATAGAGGAGCTTTTCACGTTTTTGTGCAATTTCAAACATAACTTGGTCTATTCGCATATTTACCTTACGAAACGTGGCACGAAGGCTCAACTACAAAGTTAGACTTTTAAGATCACTAAATAGAGTACAATGGTCCACATTGATGCTTTGGAATTGCTCAACTCTCTCCATAGAGGAGCTTTTCAAATTTTTGTGCAATTTCGACCATAACTTGGTCTATTCACATATTTACCTACGAAACGTGGCACGAAGGCTCAACTAGCAAGTTAGACTTTTAAGAGCACTAAATAGAGTACAACGGTCCACATTGATGCTTTGGAAATGCTCAACTCTCTCCTTGGAGGAGCTTTTCACGTTTTTGTGCAATTTGAGACATAACTTGGTCTATTCGTGTCTTGATCTTATGAAACGTGGCACGAAGGCTCAACAAGCAAGTTAGACTTTTAAGTGCACTAAATAGAGTACAACTGTCCACATTGATGCCTTGGAATTGCTCAACTCTCTCCATAGAGGAGTTTTTCACAATTTTGTGCAATTTCAAACATAACTTGGTCTATTCGCATATTTGCCTTACGAAACGTGGCACGAAGGCTCAACTAGCAAGTTAGACTTTTAAGAGCACTAAATAGAGTTCAAAGGTCAACATTGATGCTTTGGAATTGCTCAACTCTCTCCATAGAGGAGTTTTTCACGTTTTTGTGCAATTTCGGACATAACTTGGTCTATTCGCATATTTACCATACGAAACGTGGCACGAAGGCTCAACGTGCAAGTTACACTTTTAAGAGCACTAAATAGAGTACAACGGTCCACATTGATGCTTTGGAATTGCTCAACTCTCTCCATAGAGGTGCTTTTCACGTTTTTGTGCAATTTGAGGCATAACTTGGTCTATTCACGTCTTGACCTTACGAAACGTTGCACGAAGGCTCAACTAGCAAGTAAGACTTTTAAGAGCACTAAATAGAGTACAACGGTCCACATTGACGCTTTGGAATTGCTCAACTCTCTCCATAGAGGAGCTTTTCACGTTTTGGTGCAATTTCAAACATAATTTGGTCTATTCGCATATTTACCTTAGGAAACGTGGCAAAAAGGCTCAACTAGCAAGTTAAACTTTTAAGAGCACTAAATAGAGTACAACGGTCCACATTGATGCTTTGGAATTGCTCAACTCTCTCCATAGAGGACTTTTTCACGTTTTTGTGCAATTTCAAACATAACTTGGTCTATTCGCATATTTACCTTACGAAACGTGGCACGAAGGCTCAACTAGCAAGTTAGACTTTTAAGAGCACTAAATAGAGTACAACGGTCCACATTGATGCTTTGGAATTGCTCAACTCTCTCCATAGAGGAGCTTTTCACGTTTTTGTGTAATTTCAAACATAACTTGGTCTATTCGCATATTTACCTTACGAAACGTGGCACGAAGGCTCAACTACAAAGTTAGACTTTTAAGATCACTAAATAGAGTACAATGGTCCACATTGATGCTTTGGAATTGCTCAACTCTCTCCATAGAGGAGCTTTTCAAATTTTTGTGCAATTTCGACCATAACTTGGTCTATTCACATATTTACCTACGAAACGTGGCACGAAGGCTCAACTAGCAAGTTAGACTTTTAAGAGCACTAAATAGAGTACAACGGTCCACATTGATGCTTTGGAAATGCTCAACTCTCTCCTTGGAGGAGCTTTTCACGTTTTTGTGCAATTTGAGACATAACTTGGTCTATTCGTGTCTTGATTTTATGAAACGTGGCACGAAGGCTCAACAAGCAACTTAGACTTTTAAGTGCACTAAATAGAGTACAACTGTCCACATTGATGCCTTGGAATTGCTCAACTCTCTCCATAGAGGAGTTTTTCACAATTTTGTGCAATTTCAAACATAACTTGGTCTATTCGCATATTTGCCTTACGAAACGTGGCACGAAGGCTCAACTAGCAAGTTAGACTTTTAAGAGCACTAAATAGAGTTCAAAGGTCAACATTGATGCTTTGGAATTGCTCAACTCTCTCCATAGAGGAGTTTTTCACGTTTTTGTGCAATTTCGGACATAACTTGGTCTATTCGCATATTTACCATACGAAACGTGGCACGAAGGCTCAACGTGCAAGTTACACTTTTAAGAGCACTAAATAGAGTACAACGGTCCACATTGATGCTTTGGAATTGCTCAACTCTCTCCATAGAGGTGCTTTTCACGTTTTTGTGCAATTTGAGGCATAACTTGGTCTATTCACGTCTTGACCTTACGAAACGTTGCACGAAGGCTCAACTAGCAAGTAAGACTTTTTAGAGCACTAAATAGAGTACAACGGTCCACATTGACGCTTTGGAATTGCTCAACTCTCTCCATAGAGGAGCTTTTCACGTTTTGGTGCAATTTCAAACATAATTTGGTCTATTCGCATATTTACCTTAGGAAACGTGGCAAGAAGGCTCAACTAGCAAGTTAAACTTTTAAGAGCACTAAATAGAGTACAACGGTCCACATTGATGCTTTGGAATTGCTCAACTCTCTCCATAGAGGACTTTTTCACGTTTTTGTGCAATTTCAAACATAACTTGGTCTATTCGCATATTTACCTTACGAAACGTGGCACGAAGGCTCAACTAGCAAGTTAGACTTTTAAGAGCACTAAATAGAGTACAACGGTCCACATTGATGCTTTGGAATTGCTCAACTCTCTCCATAGAGGAGTTTTTCACGTTTTTGTGCAATTTCAAACATAACTTGGTCTATTCGCATATTTACCTTACGAAACGTGGCACGAAGGCTCAACTAGCAAGTTAGACTTTTAAGAGCACTAAATAGAGTGCAACGATCCACATTGATGCTTTGGAATTGCTCAACTCTCTCCATAGAGGAGCTTTTCACGTTTTTGTGCAATTTCGAACATAACTTGATCTATTCTCATATTTACCTTACGAAACGTGGCACGAAGGCTCGACTAGCAAGTTAGTCTTTTAAGAGCACTAAATAGAGTACAACGGTCCACATTGATGCTTTGGAAATGCTCAACTCTCTCCATGGAGGAGCTTTTCACGTTTTTGTGCAATTTGAGACACAACTTGGTCTATTCGCGTCTTGATCTTACGAAACGTGGCACGAAGGCTCAACTAGCAAGTTAGACTTTTAAGTGCACTAAATAGAGTTCAACGGTCCACATTGATGCTTTGGAATTGCTCAACTCTCTCCCTAGAGGAGATTTTCACAATTTTGTGCAATTTCAAACATAACTTGGTCTATTTGCATATTTGCCTTACGAAACGTGGCACGAAGGCTCAACTAGCAAGTTAGACTTTTAAGAGCACTAAATAGAGTACAAAGGTCCACATTGATGCTTTGGAATTGCTCAACTCTCTCCAAAGAGGAGTTTTTCACGTTTTTGTGCAATTTCGAACATAACTTGGTCTATTCGCATATTTACCTTACGAAACGTGGCAAGAAGGCTCAACTAGCAAGTTAAACTTTTAAGAGCACTAAATAGAGTACAACGGTCCACATTGATGCTTTGGAAATGCTCAACTCTCTCCGTGGAGGAGCTTTTCACGTTTTTGTGCAATTTGAGACATAACTTGGTCTATTCGCGTCTTGATCTTATGAAACGTGGCACGAAGGCTCAACTAGCAAGTTAGACTTTTAAGAGCACTAAATAGAGTACAAAGGTCCACATTGATGCTTTGGAATTGCTCAACTCTCTCCATAGAGGAGTTTTTCACGTTTTCGTGCAATTTCGAACATAACTTGGTCTATTCGCATATTTACCTTACGAAACGTGGCACGAAGGCTCAACTAGCAAGTTAAGCTTTTAAGAGCACTAAATAGAGTACAACGGTCCACATTGATGCTTTGGAATTGGTCAACTCTCTCCATAGAGGTGCTTTTCACGTTTTTGCGCAATTTGAGACATAACTTGGTCTATTCATGTATTTACCTTACGAAACGTTGCACGAAGGCTCAACTAGCAAGTAAGACCTTTAGGAGCACTAACTAGAGTACAACGGTCCACATTGACGCTTTGGAATTGCTCAACTCTCTCCATAGAGGAGCTTTTCACGTTTTTGTGCAATTTCAAACATAATTTGGTCTATTCGCATATTTACCTTAGGAAACGTGGCAAGAAGGCTCAACTTGCAAGTTAGACTTTTAAGAGCACTAAAGAGAGTACAATGGTCCACATTGATGCTTTGGAATTGCTCAACTCTCTCCATAGAGGAGTTTTTCACGTTTTTGTGCAATTTCAAACATAACTTGGTCTATTCGCATATTTACCTTACGAAACGCGGCACGGAGGCTCAACTAGCAAGTTAAGCTTTTAAGAGCACTAAATAGAGCACAACGGTCCACATTGATGCTTTGGAATTGCTCAACTCTCTCCATAGAGGTGCTTTTCACGTTTTTGTCCAATTTCAAACATAACTTGGTCTATTCGCATATTTACCTTACGAAACGTGGCACGAAGGCTCAACTAGCAAGTTAGACTTTTAAGAGCACTAAATAGAGTACAACGGTCCACATTGATGCTTTGGAATTGCTCAACTCTCTCCATAGAGGAGTTTTTCACGTTTTTGTGCAATTTCAAACATAACTTGGTCTATTCGCATATTTACCTTACGAAACGTGGCACGAAGGCTCAACTAGCAAGTTAGACTTTTAAGAGCACTAAATAGAGTGCAACGGTCCACATTGATGCTTTGGAATTGCTCAACTCTCTCCATAGAGGAGCTTTTCACGTTTTTGTGCAATTTCGAACATAACTTGTTCTATTCACGTCTTTACCTTACGAAACGTTGCACCAAGGCTCAACTAGCAACTAAGACTTTTAAGAGCACTAAATAGACTACAACGGTCCACATTGACGCTGTGGAATTGCTCAACTCTCTCCATAGATGAGCTTTTCACGTTTTTGTGCAATTTCAAACATAACTTGGTCTATTCACATATTTACCTTATGAAACGTGGTACGAAGGCTGAACTAGCAAGTTAGACTTTTAAGAGCACTAAATAGAGTACAACGGTCCACATTGTTGCTTTGGAATTGCTCAACTCTCTCCATAGAGGAGCTTTTCAAATTTTTGTGCAATTTCGACCATAACTTGGTCTATTCACATATTTACCTTACGAAACGTGGCACGAAGGCTCAACTAGCAAGTTAATCTTTTAAGAGCACTAAATAGAGTACAACGGTCCACATTGAAGCTTTGGAATTGCTCAACTCTCTCCATAGAGGTGTTTTTCACGTTTTTGTGCAATTTGAGACATAACTTGGTCTATTCGCGTCTTTACCTTATGAAACGTAGCACGAAGGCTCAACTAGCAAGTTAAACTTTTAAGAGCACTAAATAGAGTACAACGGTCCACATTGACGCTTTGGAATTGCTAAACTCTCTCCATAGAGGAGCTTTTCACCTTTTTGTGCAATTTCAAACATAACTTGGTCTATACGCATCTTTGCCTTATGAAACGTTGCACGAAGGCTCAACTAGCGAGTAAGACTTTTAAGAGCACTAAATAGAGTACAACGGTCCACATTGACGCTTTGGAATTGCTAAACTCTCTCCATAGAGGAGCTTTTCACGTTTTTGTGCAATTTCAAACATAACTTGGTCTATTCGCATATTTACCTTACGAAACGTGGCACGAAGGCTCAACTAGAAAGTTAGACTTTTAAGATCACTAAATAGAGTACAATGGTCCACATTGATGCTTTGGAATTGCTCAACTCTCTCCATAGAAGAGCTTTTCACGTTTTTGTGCAATTTCGAACATAACTTGGTCTATTCGCATATTTACCCTACGAAACGTGGCACGAAGGCTCAACTAGCAAGTTATGCTTTTAAGAGCACTAGATAGAGTACAACGGTCCACATTGATGCTTTGGAATTGCTCAACTCTCTCCATAGAGGTGCTTTTCACGTTTTTGTGCAATTTGAGACATTACTTGGTCTATTCACGTCTTTACCTTACGAAACGTTGCACGAAGGCTCAACTAGCAAGTAAGACATTTAAGAGCACTAAATAGAGTACAACAGTCCACATTGACCCTGTGGAATTGCTCAACTCTCTCAATAGAGGAGCTTTTCACATTTTTGTGCAATTTGACACATAACTTGGTCTATTCACATATTTACCTTACGAAACGTGGTACGAAGGCTCGACTAGGAAGTTAGACTATTAAGAGCACTAAATAGAGTACAACGGTCCACATTGATGCTTTGGAATTGCTCAACTCTCTCCATAGAGGAGCTTTTCACGTTTTTGTGCAATTTCGAACATAACTTGGTCTATTCGCATATTTACCTTATGAAACGTGACACGAAGGCTCAACTAGCAAGTTCAGCTTTTAAGAGCACTAAATAGAGTACAACGGTCCACATTGATGCTTTGGAATTGCTCAACTCTTTCCATAGAGGTGCTTTTCACGTTTTTGTGCAATTTGAGACATAACTTGGTCTATTCACGTCTTTACCTTACGAAACGTTGCACGAAGGCTCAACTAGCAAGTAAGACTTTTAAGAGCACTAAATAGAGTACAACGGTCCACATTGACGCTTTGGAATTGCTCAACTCTCTCCATAGAGGAGCTTTTCCCGTTTTTGTGCAATTTCAAACATAATTTGGTCTATTCGCATATTTACCTTAGGAAACGTGGCAAGAAGGCTCAACTAGCGAGTTAAACTTTTAAGAGCACTAAATAGAGTACAACGGTCCACATTGATGCTTTGGAATTGCTCAACTCTCTCCATAGAGGACTTTTTCACGTTTTTGTGCAATTTCAAACATAACTTGGTCTATTCGCATATTTGCCTTACGAAACGTGGCACGAAGGCTCAACTAGCAAGTTAGACATTTAAGAGCACTAAAGAGAGCACAACGGTCCACATTGATGCTTTGGAATTGCTCAAGTCTCTCCATAGAGGAGTTTTTCACGTTTTTGTGCAATTTCAAACATAACCTGGTCTATTCGCATAGTTCCCTTACGAAACGTGGCACGAAGGCTCAACTAGCAAGTTAGACTTTTAAGAGCACTAAATAGAGTACAACGGTCCACATTGATGCTTTGGAATTGCTCAACTCTTTCCATAGAGGAGCTTTTCACCTTTTTGTGCAATTTCGAATATAACTTGGTCTATTCGCATATTTACCTTACGAAACGCGGCACGAAGGCTGAACTAGCAAGTTAAGCTTTTAAGAGCACTAAATAGATCACAACGGTCCACATTGATGCTTTGGAATTGCTCAACTCTCTCCATAGAGGTGTTTTTCACGTTTTTGTGCAATTTCAAACATAACTTGGTCTATTCGCATATTTACCTTACGAAACGTGGCACGAAGGCTCAACTAGCAAGTTAGACTTTTAGGAGCACTAAATAGAGTACAACGGTCCACATTGATGCTTTGGAATTGCTCAACTCTCTCCATAGAGGAGCTTTTCACATTTTTGTGCAATTTCGACCATAACTTGGTCTATTCACATATTTACCTTACGAAACGTGGCACGAAGGCTCAACTAGCAAGTTAATCTTTTAAGAGCACTAAATAGAGTACAACGGTCCACATTGTTGCTTTGGAATTGCTCAACTCTCTCCATAGAGGTGGTTTTCACGTTTTTGTGCAATTTGAGACATAACTAGGTCTATTCGCGTCTTTACCTTATGAAACGTGGCACGAAGGCTCAACTAGCAAGCTAAACTTTTAAGAGCACTAAATAGAGTACAACGGTCCACATTGACGCTTTGGAATTGCTAAACTCTCTCCATAGAGGAGCTTTTCACCTTTTTGTGCAATTTCAAACATAACTTGGTCTATACGCATCTTTGCCTTATGAAACGTTGCACGAAGGCTCAACTAGCGAGTAAGACTTTTAAGAGCACTAAATAGAGTACAACGGTCCACATTGACGCTTTGGAATTGCTAAACTCTCTCCATAGAGGAGCTTTTCACGTTTTTGTGCAATTTCAAACATAACTTGGTCTATTCGCATATTTACCTTACGAAACGTGGCACGAAGGCTCAACTAGAAAGTTAGACTTTTAAGATCACTAAATAGAGTACAATGGTCCACATTGATGCTTTGGAATTGCTCAACTCTCTCCATAGAAGAGCTTTTCACGTTTTTGTGCAATTTCGAACATAACTTGGTCTATTCGCATATTTACCCTACGAAACGTGGCACGAAGGCTCAACTAGCAAGTTATGCTTTTAAGAGCACTAGATAGAGTACAACGGTCCACATTGATGCTTTGGAATTGCTTAACTCTCTCCATAGAGGTGCTTTTCACGTTTTTGTGCAATTTGAGACATTACTTGGTCTATTCACGTCTTTACCTTACGAAACGTTGCACGAAGGCTCAACTAGCAAGTAAGACATTTAAGAGCACTAAATAGAGTACAACAGTCCACATTGAATTTGTGGAATTGCTCAACTCTCTCCATAGAGGAGCTTTTCACATTTTTGTGCAATTTGACACATAACTTGGTCTATTCACATATTTACCTTACGAAACGTGGTACGAAGGCTCGACCAGGAAGTTAGACTATTAAGAGCACTAAATAGAGTACAACGGTCCACATTGATGCTTTGGAATTGCTCAACTCTCTCCATAGAGGAGCTTTTCACGTTTTTGTGCAATTTCGAACATAACTTGGTCTATTCGCATATTTACCTTATGAAACGTGACACGAAGGCTCAACTAGCAAGTTCAGCTTTTAAGAGCACTAAATAGAGTACAACGGTCCACATTGATGCTTTGGAATTGCTCAACTCTCTCCATAGAGGTGCTTTTCACGTTTTTGTGCAATTTGAGACATAACTTGGTCTATTCACGTCTTTACCTTACGAAACGTTGCACGAAGGCTCAACTAGCAAGTAAGACTTTTAATAGCACTAAATAGAGTACAACGGTCCACATTGACGCTTTGGAATTGCTCAACTCTCTCCATAGAGGAGCTTTTCCCGTTTTTGTGCAATTTCAAACATAATTTGGTCTATTCGCATATTTACCTTAGGAAACGTGGCAAGAAGGCTCAACTAGCAAGTTAAACTTTTAAGAGCACTAAATACAGTACAACGGTCCACATTGATGCTTTGGAATTGCTCAACTCTCTCCATAGAGGACTTTCTCACGTTTTTGTGCAATTTCAAACATAACTTGGTCTATTCGCATATTTGCCTTACGAAACGTGGCACGAAGGCTCAACTAGCAAGTTAGACTTTTAAGAGCACTAAAGAGAGCACAACGGTCCACATTGATGCTTTGGAATTGCTCAAGTCTCTCCATAGAGGAGTTTTTCACGTTTTTGTGCAATTTCAAACATAACCTGGTCTATTCGCATAGTTCCCTTACGAAACGTGGCACGAAGGCTCAACTAGCAAGTTAGACTTTTAAGAGCACTAAATAGAGTACAACGGTCCACATTGATGCTTTGGAATTGCTCAACTCTTTCCATAGAGGAGCTTTTCACCTTTTTGTGCAATTTCAAATATAACTTGGTCTATTCGCATATTTACCTTACGAAACGCGGCACGAAGGCTCAACTAGCAAGTTAAGCTTTTAAGAGCACTAAATAGAGCACAACGGTCCACATTGATGCTTTGGAATTGCTCAACTCTCTCCATAGAGGTGTTTTTCACGTTTTTGTGTAATTTCAAACATAACTTGGTCTATTCGCATATTTACCTTACGAAACGTGGCACGAAGGCTCAACTAGCAAGTTAGACTTTTAGGAGCACTAAATAGAGTACAACGGTCCACATTGATGCTTTGGAATTGCTCAACTCTCTCCATAGAGGAGCTTTTCACATTTTTGTGCAATTTCGACCATAACTTGGTCTATTCACATATTTACCTTACGAAACGTGGCACGAAGGCTCAACTAGCAAGTTAATCTTTTAAAAGCACTAAATAGAGTACAACGGTCCACATTGTTGCTTTGGAATTGCTCAACTCTCTCCATAGAGGTGCTTTTCACGTTTTTGTGCAATTTGAGACATAACTTGGTCTATTCGCGTCTTTACCTTATGAAACGTGGCACGAAGGCTCAACTAGCAAGTTAAACTTTTAAGAGCACTAAATAGAGTACAACGGTCCACATTGACGCTTTGGAATTGCTAAACTCTCTCCATAGAGGAGCTTTTCACCTTTTTGTGCAATTTCAAACATAACTTGGTCTCTACGCATCTTTGCCTTATGAAACGTTGCACGAAGGCTCAACTAGCGAGTAAGACTTTTAAGAGCACTAAATAGAGTACAACGGTCCACATTGACGCTTTGGAATTGCTAAACTCTCTCCATAGAGGAGCTTTTCACGTTTTTGTGCAATTTCAAACATAACTTGGTCTATTCGCATATTTACCTTACGAAACGTGGCACGAAGGCTCAACTAGAAAGTTAGACTTTTATGATCACTAAATAGAGTACAATGGTCCACATTGATGCTTTGGAATTGCTCAACTCTCTCCATAGAAGAGCTTTTCACGTTTTTGTGCAATTTCGAACATAACTTGGTCTATTCGCATATTTACCCTACGAAACGTGGCACGAAGGCTCAACTAGCAAGTTATGCTTTTAAGAGCACTAGATAGAGTACAACGGTCCACATTGATGCTTTGGAATTGCTCAACTCTCTCCATAGAGGTGCTTTTCACGTTTTTGTGCAATTTGAGACATTACTTGGTCTATTCACGTCTTTACCTTACGAAACGTTGCACGAAGGCTCAACTAGCAAGTAAGACATTTAAGAGCACTAAATAGAGTACAACAGTCCACATTGACCCTGTGGAATTGCTCAACTCTCTCCATAGAGGAGCTTTTTACATTTTTGTGCAATTTGACACATAACTTGGTCTATTCACATATTTACCTTACGAAACGTGGTACGAAGGCTCGACTAGGAAGTTAGACTATTAAGAGCACTAAATAGAGTACAACGGTCCACATTGATGCTTTGGAATTGCTCAACTCTCTCCATAGAGGAGCTTTTCACGTTTTTGTGCAATTTCGAACATAACTTGGTCTATTCGCATATTTACCTTATGAAACGTGACACGAAGGCTCAACTAGCAAGTTCAGCTTTTAAGAGCACTAAATAGAGTACAACGGTCCACATTGATGCTTTGGAATTGCTCAACTCTCTCCATAGAGGTGCTTTTCACGTTTTTGTGCAATTTGAGACATAACTTGGTCTATTCACGTCTTTACCTTACGAAACGTTGCACGAAGGCTCAACTAGCAAGTAAGACTTTTAAGAGCACTAAATAGAGTACAACGGTCCACAATGACGCTTTGGAATTGCTCAACTCTCTCCATAGAGGAGCTTTTCCCGTTTTTGTGCAATTTCAAACATAATTTGGTCTATTCGCATATTTACCTTAGGAAACGTGGCAAGAAGGCTCAACTAGCAAGTTAAACTTTTAAGAGCACTAAATAGAGTACAACGGTCCACATTGATGCTTTGGAATTGCTCAACTCTCTCCATAGCGGACTTTTCACGTTTTTGTGCAATTTCAAACATAACGTGGTCTATTCGCATATTTGCCTTACGAAACGTGGCACGAAGGCTCAACTAGCAAGTTAGACTTTTACGAGCACTAAAGAGAGCACAACGGTCCACATTGATGCTTTGGAATTGCTCAAGTCTCTCCATAGAGGAGTTTTTCACGTTTTTGTGCAATTTCAAACATAACCTGGTCTATTCGCATAGTTCCCTTACGAAACGTGGCACGAAGGCTCAACTAGCAAGTTAGACTTTTAAGAGCACTAAATAGAGTACAACGGTCCACATTGATGCTTTGGAATTGCTCAACTCTTTCCATAGAGGAGCTTTTCACCTTTTTGTGCAATTTCGAATATAACTTGGTCTATTCGCATATTTACCTTACGAAACGCGGCACGAAGGCTCAACTAGCAAGTTAAGCTTTTAAGAGCACTAAATAGAGCACAACGGTCCACATTGATGCTTTGGAATTGCTCAACTCTCTCCATAGAGGTGTTTTTCACGTTTTTGTGCAATTTCAAACATAACTTGGTCTATTCGCATATTTACCTTACGAAACGTGGCACGAAGGCTCAACTAGCAAGTTAGACTTTTAGGAGCACTAAATAGAGTACAACGGTCCACATTGATGCTTTGGAATTGCTCAACTCTCTCCATAGAGGAGCTTTTCACATTTTTGTGCAATTTCGACCATACCTTGGTCTATTCACATATTTACCTTACGAAGCGTGGCACGAAGGCTCAACTAGCAATTTAATCTTTTAAGAGCACTAAATAGAGTACAACGGTCCACATTGTTGCTTTGGAATTGCTCAACTCTCTCCATAGAGGTGCTTTTCACTTTTTGTGCAATTTGTGACATAACTTGGTCTATTCGCGTCTTTACCTTATGAAACGTGGCACGAAGGCTCAACTAGCAAGTTAAACTTTTAAGAGCACTAAATAGAGTACAACGGTCCACATTGACGCTTTGGAATTGCTAAACTCTCTCCATAGAGGAGCTTTTCACGTTTTTGTGCAATTTCAAACATAACTTGGTCTATTCACATATTTACCTTACGACGCGTGGCAAGAAGGCTCAACTAGCAAGTTAAACTTTTAAGAGCACTAAATAGAGTACAACGGTCCACATTGATGCTTTGGAAATGCTCAACTCTCTCCATGGAGGAGCTTTTCATGTTTTTGTGCAATTTGAGACATAACTTGGTCTATTCGCGTCTTGATCTTATGAAACGTGGCACGAAGGCTCAACTAGCAAGTTAGACTTTTAAGAGCACTAAATAGAGTACAACGGTCCACATTGATGCTTTGGAAATGCTCAACTCTCTCCTTGGAGGAGCTTTTCACGTTTTTGTGCAATTTGAGACATAACTTGGTCTATTCGTGTCTTGATCTTATGAAACATGGCACGACGGCTCAACTAGCAAGTTAGAC
This sequence comes from Tripterygium wilfordii, assembly GCF_013401445.1. Classification (NCBI taxonomy): domain Eukaryota; kingdom Viridiplantae; phylum Streptophyta; class Magnoliopsida; order Celastrales; family Celastraceae; genus Tripterygium; species Tripterygium wilfordii. The sequence continues at coordinate 193,664 of NW_024056356.1, read as the reverse complement.
TTTTAAGAGCACTAAATAGAGTACAACGGTCCACATTGATGCTTTGGAATTGCTCAACTCTCTCCATAGAGGAGCTTTTCACGTTTTTGTGCAATTTCGAACATAACTTGGTCTATTCGCATATTTACCCTACGAAACGTGGCACGAAGGCTCAACTAGCAAGTTAAGCTTTTATGAGCACTAGATAGAGTACAACGGTCCACATTGATGCTTTGGAATTGCTCAACTCTCTCCATAGAGGTGCTTTTCACGTTTTTGTGCAATTTGAGACATAACTTGGTCTATTCACGTCTTTACCTTACGAAACGTTGCACGAAGGCTAAACTCTTTTAAGAGCACTAAATAGAGTACAACGGTCCACATTGACGCTGTGGAATTGCTCAATTCTCTCCATAGAGGCGCTTTTCATGTTTTTGTGCAATTTCAAACATAACTTGGTCTATTCACATATTTACCTTACGAAACGTGGTACGAAGGCTCAACTAGGAAGTTAGACTTTTAAGAACACTAAATAGAGTACAACGGTCCACATTGATGCTTTGGAATTGCTCAACTCTCTCCATAGAGGAGCTTTTCATGTTTTTGTGCAATTTCAAACATAACTTGGTCTAATCACATATTTACCTTACGAAACGTGGCACGAAGGCTCAACTAGCAAGTTAAGCTTTTAAGAGCACTAAATAGAGTACAACGGTCCACATTGATGCTTTGGAATTGCTCAACTCTCTCCATAGAGGTGCTTTTCACGTTTTTGTGCAATTTGAGACATAACTTGGTGTATTCGCGTCTTTGCCTTATGAAACGTGGCACGAAGGCTCAACTAGCAAATTAAACTCTTAAGAGCACTAAATAGAGTACAACGGTCCACATTGATGCTTTGGAATTGCTCAACTCTCTCCATAGAGGAGCTTTTCACCTTTTTGTGCAATTTCAAACATAACTTGGCCTATTCGCATCTTTACCTTACGACACGTTGCACGAAGGCTCAACTAGCAAGTTAAACTTTTAAGAGCACTAAATAGAGTACAACGGTCCACATTGATGCTTTGGAATTGCTCAACTCTCTCCATAGACGTGCTTTTCACGTTTTTGTGCAATTTGAGACGTAACTTGGTCTATTCGCGTCTTGATCTTATGAAACGTGGCACGAATGCTCAACTAGCAAGTTAAGCTTTTAAGAGCACTAAATAGAGTACAACGGTCCACATTGATGCTTTGGAATTGCTCAACTCTCTCCATAGAGGAGTTTTTAACGTTTTTGTGCAATTTCAAACATAACTTGGTCTATTCGCATATTTACCTTACGAAACGTGGCACGAAGGCTCAACTAGCAAGTTAGACTTTTAAGAGCACTAAATAGAGTACAACGGTCCACATTGATGCTTTGGAATTGCTCAACTCTCTCCATAGAGGAGCTTTTCACGTTTTTGTACAATTTCAAACATAACTTGGTCTATTCGCATATTTACCCTACGAAACGTGGCACGAAGGCTCAACTAGCAAGTTAAGCTTTTAAGAGCACTAGATAGAGTACAACGGTCCACATTGATGCTTTGGAATTGCTCAACTCTCTCCATAGAGGTGCTTTTCACGTTTTTGTGCAATTTGAGACATAACTTGGTCTATTCACGTCTTTACCTTACGAAACGTTGCACAAAGGCTAAACTAGCAAGTAAGACTTTTAAGAGCACTAAATATAGTACAACGGTCCACATTGACGCTGTGGAATTGCTCAACTCTCTCCATAGAGGCGCTTTTCATGTTTTTGTGCAATTTCAAACATAACTTGGTCTATTCACATATTTACCTTACGAAACGTGGTACGAAGGCTCAACTAGGAAGTTAGACTTTTAAGAACACTAAATAGAGTACAACGGTCCACATTGATGCTTTGGAATTGCTCAACTCTCTCCATAGAGGAGCTTTTCATGTTTTTGTGCAATTTCAAACATAACTTGGTCTAATCACATATTTACCTTACGAAACATGGCACGAAGGCTCAACTAGCAAGTTAAGCTTTTAAGAGCACTAAATAGAGTACAACGATCCACATTGATGCTTTGGAATTGCTCAACTCTCTCCATAGAGGTGCTTTTCACATTTTTGTGCAATTTGAGACATAACTTGGTGTATTCGCGTCTTTGCCTTATGAAACGTGGCACGAAGGCTCAACTAGCAAGTTAAACTCTTAAGAGCACTAAATAGAGTACAACGGTCCACATTGATGCTTTGGAATTGCTCAACTCTCTCCATAGAGGAGCTTTTCACCTTTTTGTGCAATTTCAAACATAACTTGGCCTATTCGCATCTTTGCCTTATGAAACGTTGCACGAAGGCTCAACTAGCAAGTTAAACTTTTAAGAGCACTAAATAGAGTACAACGGTCCACATTGATACTTTGGAATTGCTCAACTCTCTCCATAGACGTGCTTTTCACGTTTTTGTACAATTTGAGACGTAACTTGGTCTATTCACGTCTTTACCTTACGAAACGTGGCACGAAGGCTCAACTAGCAAGTTAAGCTTTTAAGAGCACTAAATAGAGTACAACGGTCCATATTGATGCTTTGGAATTGCTCAACTCTCTCCATAGACGTGCTTTTCACGTTTTTGTGCAATTTGAGACATAACTTGGTCTATTCATGTCTTTACCTTACGAAACGTTGCACGAAGGCTCAACTAGCAAGTAAGACTTTTAAGAGCACTAAATAGTGTACAACGGTCCACATTAGCGCTGTGGAATTGCTCAACTCTCTCCGTAGAAGAGCTTTTCACGTTTTTGTGCAATTTCAAACATTACTTGGTCTATTCACATATTTACCTTACGAAACGTGGTACGAAGGCTCAACTATTAAGTTAGACTTTTAGGAGCACTAAATAGAGTACAACGGTCCACATTGATGCTTTGGAATTGCTCAACTCTCTCCATAGAGGAGCTTTTCACATTTTTGTACAATTTCGAACATAACTTGATCTATTCGTATATTTACCTTACGAAACGTGGCACGAAGGCTCAACTAGCAAGTTAAGCTTTTAAGAGCACTAAATAGAGTACAACGGTCCACATTGATGCTTTGGAATTGCTCAACTCTCTCCATAGAGGTGCTTTTCACGTTTTTGTGTAATTTGAGACATAACTTGGTCTATTCGCGTCTTTACCTTATGAAACGTGGCACGAAGGCTCAACTAACAAGTTAGACTTTTCAGATCACTAAATAGAGTACAACGGTCCACATTGATGCTTTGGAATTGCTCAACTCTCTCCATAGAGGAGCTTTTCACCTTTTTGTGCAATTTCAAACATAACTTGGTCTATTCGCATCTTTGCCTTATGAAACGTTGCACGAAGGCTCAACTAGCGAGTAAGACTTTTAAGAGCACTAAATAGAGTACAATGGTCCACATTGACGTTTCGTAAGGAAAATATGTGAATAGACCAAGTTATGTTTGAAATTACACAAAAACGTGAAAAGCTCCTCTATGGATAGAGTTGAGCAATTCCAAAGCATCAATGTGGACTGTTGTACTATATTTAGTGCTCTTAAAAGTCTAACTTGTTAGTTGAGCCTTCGTGCCACGTTTCGTAAGTTAAAGATGCGAATAGACCAAGTTATGTTTGAAATTACACAAAAACGTGAAAAGCTCCTCTATGGAGAGAGTTGAGCAATTCCAAAGCATCAATGTGGACAGTTGTACTCTATTTAGTGCTCTTAAAAGTTTTGCTTGCTAGTTGAGCCTTCGTGCAACGTTTCGTAATGTCAAGATGCGAATAGACCAAGTTATGTTTGAAATTGCACAAAAACGTGAAACGCTCCTCTATGGAGAGAGTTGAGCAATTCCAAAGCATCAATGTGGACCGTTGTACTCTATTTAGTGCTCTTAAAAGTCTAACTCTCTAGTTGAGCCTTCGTGCCACGTTTCATAAGGTAAAGACGCGAATAGACCAAGTTATGTCTCACACTGCACAAAAACGTGAAAAGCTCCTCTATGGAGAGAGTTGAACAATTCCAAAGCATCAATGTGGACCGTTGTACTCTATTTAGTGCTCTTAAAAGCTTAACTTGCTAGTTGAGCCTTCGTGCCACGTTTCGTAAGGTAAATTTGCGAATAGACCAAGTTATGTTTGAAATTGCACAAACTAGTGAAAAGCTCCTCTATGGAGAGAGTTGAGCAATTCCAAAGCATCAATGTGGACCGTTGTACTCTATTTAGTGCTCTTAAACATCTTGCTTGCTAGTTGAGCCTTCGTGCAACGTTTCGTAATGTAAAGTTGTGAATACACCAAGTTATGTTTGAAAATGCACAAAAACGTGAAAAGCTCCTCTATGGAGAGAGTTGAGCAATTCCAAAGCATCAATGTGGACCGTTGTACTCTATTTAGTGCTCTTAAAAGTCTTACTTGCTAGTTGAGCCTTCGTGCCACGTTTCTTAAGGTAAAGACGCGAATAGACCAAGTTATGTCTCAAATTGCACAAAAACGTGAAAAGCTCCTCTATGGAGAGAGTTGAGCAATTCCAAAGCATCAATGTGGACCATTGTACTCTATTTAGTGCTCTTAAAAGCTTAACTTGCTAGATGAGCCTTCGTGCCACGTTTCGCAAGGTAAATTTGCGAATAGACCAAGTTCTGTTTGAAATTGCACAAACACGTGAAAAGCTCCTCTATGGAGAGAGTTGAGCAATTCCAAAGCATCAATCTGGACCGCTGTACTCTATTTAGTGTTCTTAGAAGTCTAGCTTGCTAGTTTAGCCTTCGTGCAACGTTACGTAAGTTAAAGATGCGAACAGACCAAGTTATGTTTGAAATTGCACAAAAACATGAAAAGCTCCTCTCTGGAGAGAGTTGAGCAATTCCAAAGCATCAATGTGGACCATTGTACTCTATTTAGTGCTCTTAAAATTCTTGCTTGCTAGTTGAGCCTTCGTGTAACGTTTCGTAATGTAAAGATGCGAATAGACCAAGTTATGTTTAAAATTGCACAAAAACGTGAAAAGCTCCTCTATGGAGAGAGTTGAGCAATTCCAAAGCATAAATGTGGACCGTTGTACTCTATTTAGTGTTCTTAGAGGTCTAACTTGCTAATTTAGCCTTCGTGCAACGTTTCGTAAGCTAAAGATGCGAATAGACCAAGTTGTGTTTGAAAATGCACAAAAACGTGAAAAGTGACGGATCGAGTTTAACACAAGAGGGGGGGTGAATTGTGTCCCCAAATTCCAATTGGAACCCCTTTTTCAATTTAAACAAATTAATGGCAATTAACAAGTAGCACACAAATTTGGACTCTAATGATTTTCCTAATCAATATTCAATCCAATGCAAGATGTGATACAATATAGTGAATGACCAAATATCAAATAATCAAGAATTGCACAAAACAGATTTTTCAAGTAACACACTGCACACAGATTTTTCAACTCAGATTTTACCTATCAAATGATGTCGAAATGCAACAAAATTTTATATGCAATGTCACAACACCTTAATAAACACTATATCAAAATTTCAGATCAAAATTCAAAGTTTAAGGCAGTCTGCTAATCTCGGACAGATTAGGGTTTTGAAAATCCTGCAGTTTGAAACAAGTAGTAAATATAAACAAGTAAACAAAGAAATCAACACAGCGATTTATAGTAGTTCGGAGACCCTTCTCCTACGTCTACTACCTAGATTCACCAACCTAGGATTTTCCCAACTCCACTAAGGTGTGGTTTTAAGAGACCCACAAAACTCCTTACACCAAGGGTTTCTAAGAACTCCCTCAAACTTCAATGTTTACAATTTCCCCTAACAAAGGGAATTTCTCAATTGGATTTTCAGCCAAGGGTCTCACAGGTTACCTCAAAGGTATTTGGTGTGGAACTCTCAAGATTACAGCAACACTCTCAAAGATAGGATTTTAAGAACAAGAGAGGTTTAGATTGTAAGTAAACAAAGCCTAAAGGATATAGGAACTTCCCTTTTGCAAAAGCAAGAGTAGTGAGAAGTCCTTGATTGTAGAGGCTTGTATTGGAGAAGATTGTTGTAGCAAATAGCAAGAAAGCTTGATGATTGATGAACTTGATAGCAAGAGGTTTCTCTCAAGGATAATTTTCAATTTGCTTCTCCAAGTTGTATGAAAGGGAAGATCCTCTTTTAAAGGCAATTCTCTCCTATGTTTGCAGCCATTGGATCAAACTTCAAGAGTTGATCTCTACCATCCATTGCAGCTCCTAATCTTGGTCATTGATGATTTGAGCAAACAAATCTCCATCATAGAGCATATAGACGTTGGAAGCTTGAGAGAAGTCAAGTTGTACCTTTCTTCCATAAGTGTTGTCACAAGCACAACCCTTTGATCAATGTATGTCTTCAAATCTTGACCATTCAAACTCTCTTTAATTCTCATCCATGGATGTAAATTGTACTATGCCATCTTGTCCCTTCATTTTGAATCAAAGACTTCAAAAGTGATCCCTTAGTCAATGATCTTGTTTGATTTCACCAACCTAACTTTCTTGGTAGCACATGTCTTGAGTGAAAATGTCAAGGATCTTGTTTGATTGCACCAATCCTAATTTTCTTGGTAGCACATGTCTTGAGTGAAAATGTCAAGGATCTTGTTTGATTGCACCAATCCTAACTTTCTTGGTAGCACATGTCTTGAGTGAAAATGTCAAGGATCTTGTTTGATTGCACCAATCCTAACTTTCTTGGTAGCACATGTCTTGAGTGAAAATGTCAAACAAGAATATATCACTAATGATAGAGAGGACAAGGTTTGTCCCACATGTTTGAAAAGAGTTGTATCTCCATGAAGACCACAACCAATAGCCTCAATGTTTGATTCATTCAACTTGATTAAGTGCCTTAGTGGAAAGTTGGCAAATATAGGATTTTTCATTGTTTCCTAGAGCTCCAAGCTCATTCTTAGAAACAGGACTTCGACCACTCTTGAACATACTAAATTCTGAGCCATATGAGACCACAATGATGATTAACCTACAAGGAAATAGGAGATAGAACTCCCCAATTGCATGTAAGCTCAAAGAGCTTCATATAGAGCGCATAGGTTAATTACATTAGAAAAACAACCCAGAAAATTCATATCACTGGATGATAAATCATTTTATATGTATTAGAATGTCCATGTAAAATTTCATAACAATCGGAAATCGTTTGGTCACTCAACCAAGCAATTAGATCACTAATAGTGAAACCGATAAATTCTAAGTGTAAATTCAAAGTCATTTTACAAACTCAGTGTAAATGACCTTTTCTCTTGAACTTTACTAAATCAAATATGTTCATAGTGATGAAACTAAGATGCACACGAAATTTCATTTAAATCGGAGTTCATTTGGTTCACCACGTTCACAAAGAACACATATGCACAAAATTAGGTAAAACCTAGTTTTGGTGGAATTTAAGCATATGACCAAATATATATGTGATGCACTTAATTTCTCATGAATATAGTCCTAGAACATATATTAAACCTTCTTGTGCATGTGGTTCAAGTTTCAAGTCATTTGGACCTAAGTTGGTTAAGATATGATAATTGGAAAATTGATGCTCTAACTTAGTTCATGTATGTTTGTTTTCAAAACTTAATTTCCAGCACTATCTCAAAAATATATAGTCATTTAAATTCAATTCATATAAATCAAATATTGCTTTAATGTTTCATTATCATTTATAATTGATTTAATATCATCAAAATTAGACATATAGGACCATAGGTCCAACAATCTCCCCCTTTTTGATGATTACAAAACATGCATGATATAAATGTCTATTTGATTGTAATTGAATTTAATATCAATTCAAAGTGCATTAAAAAGTTTAATGATATCAATTTAAAACAATTTTGAAACTCATATACAACTTTAGTTAAGTAAGCTTAGCTCCCCCTTACTTTAACGTCTATTCTCTCCCAATCATGACATATACACTCCCTCTTAAGTTATGCCTATATATGTATTTTGGCAAATGATTTTAATGCAATTTATCATCATGTCTCTCCCCCTTTTTGTAATAATTCAAAAGGTGGAGAACTAAGGGGTTGATGCAAGTTTTGTAAAAGATTTAAAAGCATTTTTGAGATTTTATCACAAAAGTGATTTAAGACCATAAACATGCTTCAAATAATATCAAAACTAGTTCTCATCAACAAATAGTCATGGCAACACACCAATTGAACTAATAGAACCTAAGTGAACCAATTTGGAGCCTATCACACTAAGTGACCCATGGCCTCTAATGACACTAGGTTACTCCCCCTTCAATCATGCATACCAATTTATACATTTAGCTTATAAGCACATATCATCAAGAAAATATAATAAGCATTCAAGTTCAAACTTGGGATATCAATCAAACAAGAATATGCATTCAAGTAATATTCACTCAAGGTGCTTCACACAAACCCAATGCATTTCTTAGTTTTATGAATCTATCCTTAGCTAAAGGCTTAGTGAACAAATCGGCAATATTATGTTCCCCTTCTACATGTTTAAGCACAATGTTCTTTTTAGCAACATGATCTCTAATGAAATGATGTCTAATGTCTATATGCTTAGCTTTACCATGATATCTAGGATTCTTAGACAAATGTATGGCACTTATGTTATCACAAAGAATTGGAATGTTTGAAAATTCCATATTAAAATCAAGCATTTGTTGTTTAATCCAAAGCAATTGGCAAGTACAACTACCAATAGCCATATATTCGGCTTCGGTAGTGCTCAAAGCAACACATGTTTGCTTCTTGGAGAACCAAGATATGAGCATATTTCCTAGGTATTGACAAGTACCACTAGTACTTTTCCTATTTATTTAAAAACCCGCAAAGTCGGCATCTACAAATGAATGCAAGTCAAATGAAGATTTCTTATCATACCACAACCCTAGGGAAGGTGTGTCCTTTAAGTACCTAAGAATCTTCTTTATGGCCATGAGATGTGTTTGCTTAGGATTAGATTGAAATCTTGCACACATGCAAACACTAAACATAATATCGGGCCTAGATGCGGTCAAGTAAAGTAAACTACCAATCATTGACCTATATCTCTTTTGATCAACATCATTACCATCTAGGTCGGGTTCTAATTTGGTTCCCACTCCCATAGGTGTGGATGAACCTTTAGAAATATCCATGCCAAACCTTTTTAATATCTCATTTGTATACTTAGTTTGACTAATGTGAGTGCCAGGTGGGGTTTGTTTAATTTGTAAACCTAGAAAGTAAGTCAACTCACCCATCATACTCATTTCAAATTCATTCTTCATGCATAATGCAAAATCTTCACACATAGATTCTAATGTAGCACCAAACACAATATCATCAACATATATTTGCACAATTAGCATATCAAGACCTTTGTATTAAATAAACAAAGTATCATCAATACTACCACATTGAAAACCATTTTCAAGCAAGAACTTAGACAATCTTTCATACCAAGCTCTAGGAGCTTGTTTTAAACCATATAAAGCCTTGTCTAGTTTGTAAACATGGTTTGGAAATTTCTTACTTTCAAATCCGGGAGGTTGTTTAACATAAACTTCCTCATTTATCACACCATTTAAAAATGCACTTTTCACATCCATTTGAAAAGGTTTGATATTTTTGTAACATGCAAATGCAAGCAATAATCTAATAGCCTCTAACCTTGCAACCGGTGCAAAGGTTTCATCAAAGTCAATGCCCTCTTCTTGGCAATATCCTTGGGCCACTAATCTAGCTTTGTTCCTAGTTACATTACCATTTTCATCCATCTTATTCCTATAGACCCATTTTGTTCCTATAATGGTGTGGTCTTTAGGTTTAGGACAAAGAGTCCAAACCTTACTTCTCTCAAATTGTTCTAACTCCTCTTGCATGGCATACACCCAATCATCATCATGCAAAGCATCACGTACATTTTTAGGCTCTACTAAAGAAAGCATGGCAAAAGAGTTTAAAGGATTAGAATTGACCGTAGAGTCCCTTTTGGCTCTTAGTTGCCTTCCTTGATGCAAGTCTCCAATAATTAGTTCTTTTGGATGAAACTTCATCACCTTGTATTTGTGAACACCCGGTTGTTCCATAGCATTTTCAGCTTCATTTTGTTCTTCATTTCCCTTGGGTTCACCTTCACTTTCTTCATTCGGTGGTGTTTCTTCATTTGAGATATTCATCTCCCTTAAGTTCTCCACCAAAGGGACATCATCTTCATCTTCTTCTAGCAATTGTACTCCATGTGTACCTTCATTTTTGTGCTTCAAAGGATGTTCCAAATCTGAAAATTTATTTTCTACACGCACATTTGGAGCAAGTGTGGTCATATCATCGAATTTAACATTTACACTTTCTTCCACAATTTTAGTTCTAGAGTTAAATACTCTATATGCTTTAGACGATGATGAATATCCTAAAAATATTCCAATGTCACTCTTTGCATCAAAGTTATCCAAATTGTCTTTGGTATTTAAAATAAAACATTTAGCACCAAAAACCTTAAAGTAATCTACTTTAGGTTTCTTGCCATACAAGAGTTCGTAAGGAGTTTTCTTTAATCCTTTTCTAATGCTAAGTCTATTACTCACATAACATGCATTACTAGTAGCTTCGGCCCAAAAATATTTAGGAAGATTATATTCTAGAAGCATGGTTCTTCCTAGTTCTTGTAAAGTTCTATTCTTCCTTTCTACAACCCCATTTTGTTGAGGTGTCCTAGGAGCACTAAACTCTTGTTTAATACCAAAAGAAGCACACAAAGAATCAAAATTAGCATTTTCAAATTCACCTCCATGGTCACTTCTAATTTTTGAAACCTTTAAGTTATGCTCATTTTGCAATCTCCTAAGTAAGTTTTCAAAAGCATGCAATGCATCACTTTTATGCACAAGAAACAAACACCATGTAAATCTAGTATAATCATCCACAATAACAAATGCATAGTATTTTCCACCTAGACTCCTAACTCTACTAGGACCAAATAAATCCATATGTAACAATTCTAGAGGCCTAGAAGTACTAATATCAAGTTTAGGCTTAAAAGATTCTTTAGTTTGTTTACCCCTAACACAAACATCACAAACATGTTCAACATTGAAATTTAACTTAGGCAATCCTCTAATAAGTTCATTGGCACACAACTTTTTCAATGTAGACATTCCGATATGACCTAATCTTCTATGCCAATGCAAAGCATCATCATTCTTAGCAAGCAGGCAAGATATTTTAGAATTTTTCATAGCATCAAAATGCATTACATACATGTCACCACTTCTACTTCCTAATTTCACAACATTACCATAAACATCAAACACATAACATTTATCATTTTTGAAAAGAATATCAAAGCCTTTATCGGCTAAATGACTAACACTCAATAAATTAAAAGATAAATTTTCAACCAATCTTACTTCACTAAGGGAGAAAGAAGAGTTACCTATGGATCCCAAGCCTAGGATCTTACCTTTGACCTTGTCTCCAAAGGTCACAAATCCTCCATTCTTCTTTGCTTCAAAGGATGTGAATAATGAAGCATCTCCCGTCATGTGTCTAGAACAACCACTATCCAAATACCATTTGCATGACTCGGATTTGGATTTTAAGCACACCTAGATAAACACATGTTTAATATACCTTAGGTATCCAAGCTTTGGATCCTTTGGGGTTAGTAGCAATAAAGGCATATGCATCAATTTTGAAAGTTCTCATCACATATGCTTTCTTTTCAAAGTCATTCAACCCTTTAGGCACCCAAACCTTCTTCACATAAACTTTTCTCTTCCTAGGTGTAGTTCCCTTAGGAACATTAGCCTTACCCTTGGGGTAGGTACCATTTTTGTTCACGTTGACCGTGGCCTCCTTAGCCTCTAGGGTGTCCTTAAGTTTCATAGGATCATATCCTAATCCACTCTTGTCAAGATAATGTCTTTGAGATGCAAGAAGTTCATCCAATTTAGAAGAACTCATAGAAAATTTTGAAAATTGTTTTTCAAGCATATTGTATTTCTCATTGGCCATATCAAGCTCTTTTTGTAGAGAAGAAGAGTTAGGCATAATAATGCACTCATGATCATCCCATGTATCCAACTCACCTTCTAGCTCATGAATTCTAGCATGCAAAGCATCTAAGTCATGTGAATTGCTAGATGATGCAATGTTACTAGAATTAACACATGTTTTCAATTGATTTTTTAAATCCTCATTTTCTTGAACTAATGCATCAAGTGAAAAACATACATCATCATATTTAGATTTCAAATCACAACACTCATTTAGATGCATTTTTTGTACTTTAGAAAGTCTACTAACTTCTTTCTTAGCATGCTTGTGTTTATGCATCAATTTCTCATAAGCAATATAAAGTTCATCATAAACACAAGAGAGCTCATCATAAGAAGGTTTAGAAGATGTTACCATCTCATCCGAATTTGATGAGGACACTTCCTCTTCCTCATTTGCCATGAGACACAAGTTGGCTTGGAGTTCCTCTTCACTATCACTTGAAGATGATGATGAAGAATCATCCCAAGTGGCCTTGAATGCCTTCTTCTCCTTCTTCCCTTTTTCCTTCTTCTTCTCTTTCTCTCTATATTCCTTATGCTTCTTCTTTTGAAGCTTAGGGCAATCGGCCATAAAGTGACCTACTTTGCCACACTTAAAGCAAGTACTCTTTTCTTTCTCTTTCTCCTCTCTCTTTTCTTTAAAAGCCTTTCTATTCTTGAATCCTCCACGTTTGTTCATCTTCAAGAACTTCTTGAAATGCTTAGCTAATAGGGCTGCCCCTATTTCACTATCATCATCACTAGAATCCGAACTAGTGTCACTATTGATCCTAAGAGCTAAGCCATTTTTCTTAGGTGGTGCATCTTCCTCATCTAATCTTGACATCTCCAACTCATGTGTCATTAGACTTCCTATTAATTCCTCTATCTTAAGCTTCCTAAGGTCTTTAGCCTCTTTAATGGCTACTACCTTATCTTTCCAAATCCTAGGTAAACTCCTAAGGATCTTTTGGACCTTATCAACTTCCTCATATGGTTTGTTCAAAGCTTCTAATTCATTACATATGCAAGTAAGTCTAGAAAACATCTCCCTAATGCTCTCACCCTTCTTCATCCTAAAGCTCTCAAACTCGGTGACTAGCATGTTTATCTTAGAGTCCTTCACTTGACTTGTTCCTTCATGCTTCAATTCTAACATATCCCAAATCTCCTTTGCACTCTTACATTGAGCTATGTAATCAAATTCACTCCTAATAAGTGCAATGTGCAAAGTGTTGATTGCCTTATTATTTAGGCTAAGTAATCTCTTATCTTCCTTAGTAAACTCACTCTTTTCCTTATCTATCATCTCATCACCCAAAAGTTTCCTAGGAACATAAGGACCATTCTCTACAACTTCCCACAAATCATAATCAATGGAATTTATAAAAATTTTCATCCTATTTTTCCAAAAACCGTATTGCAAGCCATTGAAAAATGGTGGTCTATTCATGGATAGGCCTTCGGCCTCACCATAAGAATTAATATTTGCCATAAATATGCCAAATACGATATAACTCCTAGTTTTAGCTAACCAGCTCCGATACCAATTGACGGATCGAGTTTAACACAAGAGGGGGGGGGGGTGAATTGTGTCCCCAAATTCCAATTGGAATCCCTTTTTCAATTTAAACAAATTAATGGCAATTAACAAGTAGCACACAAATTTGGACTCTAATGATTTTCCTAATCAATATTCAATCCAATGCAAGATGTGATACAATATAGTGAATGACCAAATATCAAATAATCAAGAATTGCACAAAACAGATTTTTCAAGTAACACACTGCACACAGATTTTTCAACTCAGATTTTACCTATCAAATGATGTCGAAATGCAACAAAATTTTATATGCAATGTCACAACACCTTAATAAACACTATATCAAAATTTCAGATCAAAATTCAAAGTTTAAGGCAGTCTGCTAATCTCGGACAGATTAGGGTTTTGAAAATCCTGCAGTTTGAAACAAGTAGTAAATATAAACAAGTAAACAAAGAAATCAACACAGCGATTTATAGTAGTTCGGAGACCCTTCTCCTACGTCTACTACCTAGATTCACCAACCTAGGATTTTCCCAACTCCACTAAGGTGTGGTTTTAAGAGACCCACAAAACTCCTTACACCAAGGGTTTCTAAGAACTCCCTCAAACTTCAATGTTTACAATTTCCCCTAACAAAGGGAATTTCTCAATTGGATTTTCAGCCAAGGGTCTCACAGGTTACCTCAAAGGTATTTGGTGTGGAACTCTCAAGATTACAGCAACACTCTCAAAGATAGGATTTTAAGAACAAGAGAGGTTTAGATTGTAAGTAAACAAAGCCTAAAGGATATAGGAACTTCCCTTTTGCAAAAGCAAGAGTAGTGAGAAGTCCTTGATTGTAGAGGCTTGTATTGGAGAAGATTGTTGTAGCAAATAGCAAGAAAGCTTGATGATTGATGAACTTGATAGCAAGAGGTTTCTCTCAAGGATAATTTTCAATTTGCTTCTCCAAGTTGTATGAAAGGGAAGATCCTCTTTTAAAGGCAATTCTCTCCTATGTTTGCAGCCATTGGATCAAACTTCAAGAGTTGATCTCTACCATCCATTGCAGCTCCTAATCTTGGTCATTGATGATTTGAGCAAACAAATCTCCACCATAGAGCATATAGACGTTGGAAGCTTGAGAGAAGTCAAGTTGTACCTTTCTTCCATAAGTGTTGTCACAAGCACAACCCTTTGATCAATGTATGTCTTCAAATCTTGACCATTCAAACTCTCTTTAATTCTCATCCATGGATGTAAATTGTACTATGCCATCTTGTCCCTTCATTTTGAATCAAAGACTTCAAAAGTGATCCCTTAGTCAATGATCTTGTTTGATTTCACCAACCTAACTTTCTTGGTAGCACATGTCTTGAGTGAAAATGTCAAGGATCTTGTTTGATTGCACCAATCCTAATTTTCTTGGTAGCACATGTCTTGAGTGAAAATGTCAAGGATCTTGTTTGATTGCACCAATCCTAACTTTCTTGGTAGCACATGTCTTGAGTGAAAATGTCAAGGATCTTGTTTGATTGCACCAATCCTAACTTTCTTGGTAGCACATGTCTTGAGTGAAAATGTCAAACAAGAATATATCACTAATGATAGAGAGGACAAGGTTTGTCCCACATGTTTGAAAAGAGTTGTATCTCCATGAAGACCACAACCAATAGCCTCAATGTTTGATTCATTCAACTTGATTAAGTGCCTTAGTGGAAAGTTGGCAAATATAGGATTTTTCATTGTTTCCTAGAGCTCCAAGCTCATTCTTAGAAACAGGACTTCGACCACTCTTGAACATACTAAATTCTGAGCCATATGAGACCACAATGATGATTAACCTACAAGGAAATAGGAGATAGAACTCCCCAATTGCATGTAAGCTCAAAGAGCTTCATATAGAGCGCATAGGTTAATTACATTAGAAAAACAACCCAGAAAATTCATATCACTGGATGATAAATCATTTTATATGTATTAGAATGTCCATGTAAAATTTCATAACAATCGGAAATCGTTTGGTCACTCAACCAAGCAATTAGATCACTAATAGTGAAACCGATAAATTCTAAGTGTAAATTCAAAGTCATTTTACAAACTCAGTGTAAATGACCTTTTCTCTTGAACTTTACTAAATCAAATATGTTCATAGTGATGAAACTAAGATGCACACGAAATTTCATTTAAATCGGAGTTCATTTGGTTCACCACGTTCACAAAGAACACATATGCACAAAATTAGGTAAAACCTAGTTTTGGCGGAATTTAAGCATATGACCAAATATATATGTGATGCACTTAATTTCTCATGAATATAGTCCTAGAACATATATTAAACCTTCTTGTGCATGTGGTTCAAGTTTCAAGTCATTTGGACCTAAGTTGGTTAAGATATGATAATTGGAAAATTGATGCTCTAACTTAGTTCATGTATGTTTGTTTTCAAAACTTAATTTCCAGCACTATCTCAAAAATATATAGTCATTTAAATTCAATTCATATAAATCAAATATTGCTTTAATGTTTCATTATCATTTATAATTGATTTAATATCATCAAAATTAGACATATAGGACCATAGGTCCAACAAAAAGCTCCTCTATGGAGAGAGTTGAGCAATTCCAAAGCATCAATGTGGACCGTTGTACTCTATTTAGTGCTCTTAAAAGTCTTACTTGCTAGTTAAGCCTTCGTGCCACGTTTCATAAGGTAAAGACGCGAATAGACCAAGTTATGTCTCAAATTGCACAAAAACGTGAAAAGCTCCTCTATGGAGAGAGTTGAGCAATTCCAAAGCATCAATGTGGACCATTGTACTCTATTTAGTGCTCTTAAAAGCTTAACTTGCTAGTTGAGCCTTCGTGCCACGTTTCGCAAGGTAAATTTGCGAATAGACCAAGTTCTGTTTGAAATTGCACAAACACGTGAAACGCTCCTCTATGGAGAGAGTTGAGCAATTCCAAAGCATCAATGTGGACCGCTGTACTCTATTTAGTGTTCTTAGAAGTCTAGCTTGCTAGTTTAGCCTTCGTGCAACGTTACGAGATGCGAACAGACCAAGTTATGTTTGAAATTGCACAAAAACGTGAAAAGCTCCTCTCTGGAGAGAGTTGAGCAATTCCAAAGCATCAATGTGGACCTTTGTACTCTATTTAGTGCTCCTAAAAGTCTTGCTTGCTGGTTGAGCTTTCGTGCAACGTTTCGTAACGTGAAGATGCGAATAGACCAAGTTATGTTTAAAATTGCACAAAAACGTGAAAAGCTCCTCTATAGAGAGAGTTGAGCAATTCCAAAGCATAAATGTGGACCGCTGTACTCTATTTAGTGTTCTTAGAGGTCTAACTTGCTAATTTAGCCTTCGTGCAACGTTTCGTAAGCTAAAGATGCGAATAGACCAAGTTGTGTTTGAAAATGCACAAAAACGTGAAAAGCTCCTCTATGGAGAGAGTTGAGCAATTCCAAAGCATCAACGTGGACCGTTGTACTCTATTTAGTGCTCTTAAAAGTCTTACTTGCTAGTTAACCCTTCGTGCCACGTTTCATAAGGTAAAGACGCGAATAGACCAAGTTATGTCTCAAATTGCACAAAAACGTGAAAAGCTCCTCTATGGAGAGAGTTGAGCAATTCCAAAGCATCAATGTGGACCGTTGTACTCTATTTAGTGCACTTAAAAGCTTAACTTGCTTGTTGAGCCTTCGTGCCACGTTTCATAAGGTAAATTTGCGAATAGACCAAGTTATGTTTGAAATTGCACAAACACGTGAAATGCTCGTCTATGGAGAGAGTTGAGCAATTCCAAAGCATCAATGTGGTCCGCTGTACTCTATTTAGTGTTCTTAGAAGTCTAACATGATAGTTTAGCCTTCGTGCAACGTTACGTAAGTTAAAGATGCGAATAGACCAAGTTATGTTTGAAATTGCCCAAAAACGTGAAAAGCTCCTCTATGGAGAGAGTTGAGCAATTCCAAAGCATCAACGTGGACCGTTGTACTCTATTTAGTGCTCTTAAACGTCTTGCTTTCTAGTTGAGCCTTCGTGCAACGTTTCGTAATGTAAAGTTGCGAATAGACCAAGTTATGTTTGAAAATGCACAAAAACGTGAAAAGCTCCTCTAGGGAGAGAGTTGAGCAATTCCAAAGCATCAATGTGGACCGTTGTACTCGATTTAGTGCTCTTAAAAGTCTTACTTGCTAGTTGAGCCTTCGTGCCACGTTTCATAAGGTAAAGACGCGAATAGACCAAGTTATGTCTCAAATTGCACAAAAACGTGAAAAGCTCCTCTATGGAGAGAGTTGAGCAATTCCAAAGCACTAATGTGGACCGTTGTACTCTATTTTGTGCTCTTAAAAGCTTAACTTGCTGGTTGAGCCTTCGTGCCACGTTTCGCAAGGTAAATTTGCGAATAGACCAAGTTATGTTTGAAATTGCACAAACACGTGAAAAACTCCTCTATGGAGAGAGTTGAGCAATTCCAAAGCATCAATGTGGACAGTTGTACTCTATTTAGTGTTCTTAGAAGTCTAACTTGCTAGTTTAGCCTTCGTGCAACGTTACGTAAGTTAAAGATGCGAACAGACCAAGTTATGTTTGAAATTGCACAAAAATGTGAAAAGCTCCTCTCTGGAGAGAGTTGAGCAATTCCAAAGCATCAATGTGGACCGTTGTACTCCATTTAGTGCTCTTAAAAGTCTTGCCTGCTAGTTGCGCCTTCGTGCAACGTTTCGTAAAGTAAAGAGGCGAATAGACCAAGTTATGTTTAAAATTACACAAAAACGTGAAAAGCTCCTCTATGGAGAGAGTTGAGCAATTCCAAAGCATCAATGTGTACCGTTGTACTCTATTTAGTGCTCTTAAAAGTTTCACTTGGTAGTTGAACCTTCGTGCCACGTTTCATACGGCAAAGACGCGAATAGACCAAGTTATGTCTCAAATTGTACAAAAACGTGAAAAGCGCCTCCATGGAGAGAGTTGAGCAATTCCAAAGCATCAATGTGGACCGTTGTTCTCTATTTAGTGCTCTTAAAAGTCTAACTTGCTAGTTGAGCCTTCGTGCCACGTTTCATAAGGTAAAGACGCGAATAGACCATGTTCTGTCTCAAATTGCACAAAAACGTGAAAAGCTCCTCTATGGAGAGAGTTGAGGAATTCCAAAGCATCAATGTGGACCGTTGTACTCTATTTAGTGCTCTTAAAAGCTTAACTTGCTAGTTGAGCCTTCGTGCCACGTTTCGTAAGGTAAATTTGCGAATAGACCAAGTTATGTTTGAAATTGCACAAACACGTGAAATGCTCCTCTATGGAGAGAGTTGAGCAATTCCAAAGCATCAATGTGGTCCGCTGTACTCTATTTAGTGTTCTTAGAAGTCTAACATGCTAGTTTAGCCTTCGTGCAACGTTACGTAAGTTAAAGATGCGAATAGACCAAGTTATGTTTGAAATTGCTCAAAAACGTGAAAAGCTCCTCTATGGAGAGAGTTGAGCAATTTCAAAGCATCAATGTGGACCGTTGTACTCTATTTAGTGCTCTTAAACGTCTTGCTTGCTAGTTGAGGCTTCGTGCAACGTTTCGTAATGTAAAGTTGTGAATAGACCAAGTTATGTTTGAAAATGCACAAAAACGTGAAAAGCTCCTCTAGGGAGAGAGTTGAGCAATTCCAAAGCATCAATGTGGACCGTTGTACTCGATTTAGTGCTCTTAAAAGTCTTACTTGCTAGTCGAGCCTTCGTGCCACGTTTCATAAGGTAAAGACGCGAATAGACCAAGTTATGTCTCAAATTGCACAAAAACGTGAAAAGCTCCTCTATGGAGAGAGTTGAGCAATTCCAAAGCACAAATGTGGACCGTTGTACTCTATTTTGTGCTCTTAAAAGCTTAACTTGCTGGTTGAGCCTTCGTGCCACGTTTCGCAGGGTAAATTTGTGAATAGACCAAGTTATGTTTGAAATTGCACAAACACGTGAAAAGCTCCTCTATGGAGAGAGTTGAGCAATTCCAAAGCATCAATGTGGACAGTTGTACTCTATTTAGTGTTCTTAGAAGTCTAACTTGCTAGTTTAGCCTTCGTGCAACGTTACGTAAGTTAAAGATGCGAACAGACCAAGTTATGTTTGAAATTGCACAAAAATGTGAAAAGCTCCTCTCTGGAGAGAGTTGAGCAATTCCAAACCATCAATGTGGACCGTTGTACTCCATTTAGTGCTCTTAAAAGTCTTGCCGGCTAGTTGAGCCTTCGTGCAACGTTTCGTAAAGTAAAGAGGCGAATAGACCAAGTTATGTTTAAAATTACACAAAAACGTGAAAAGCTCCTCTATGGAGAGAGTTGAGGAATTCCAAAGCATCAATGTGGACCGTTGTACTCTATTTAGTGCTCTTAAAAGTTTCACTTGCTAGTTGAACTTTCGTGCCACGTTTCATACGGCAAAGACGCGAATAGACCAAGTTATGTCTCAAATTGCACAAAAACGTGAAAAGCGCCTCCATGGAGAGAGTTGAGCAATTCCAAAGCATCAATGTGGACCGTTGTTCTCTATTTAGTGCTCTTAAAAGTCTAACTTGCTAGTTGAGCCTTCGTGCCACGTTTCATAAGGTAAAGACGCGAATAGACCATGTTCTGTCTCAAATTGCACAAAAACGTGAAAAGCTCCTCCATGGAGAGAGTTGAGGAATTCCAAAGCATCAATGTGGACCGTTGTACTCTATTTAGTGCTCTTAAAAGCTTAACTTGCTAGTTGAGCCTTCGTGCCACGTTTCGCAGGGTAAATTTGTGAATAGACCAAGTTATGTTTGAAATTGCACAAACACGTGAAAAGCTCCTCTATGGAGTGGGTTGAGCAATTCCAAAGCATCAATGTGGACCGATGTACTCTATTTAGTGTTCGTAGAAGTCTAACTTGCTAGTTTAGCCTTCGTGCAACGTTACGTAAGTTAAAAATGCGAGCAGACCAAGTTGTGTTTGAAATTACACAAAAACGTGAAAAGCACCTCTCTGGAGAGAGTTGAGCAATTGCAAAGTATCAATGTGGACCGTTGTACTCTATTTAGTGCTCTTAAAAGTCCTGCTTGCTAGTTGAGCCTTTGTGCAACGTTTCGTAATGTAAAGAGGCGAATAGACCAAGTTATGTTTAAAATTGCACAAAAACGTCAAAAGCTCCTCTATGGAGAGAATTGAGCAATTCCAAAGCATCAATGTGGACCGTTGTACTCTATTTAGTGCTCTTAAAAGCTTAACTTGCTAGTTGAGCATTCGTGCCACGTTTCGCAAGGTAAATTTGCGAATAGACCAAGTTATGTTTGAAATTGCACAAACACGTGAAAAGCTCCTCTATGGAGAGGGTTGAGCAATTCCAAAGCATCAATGTGGACCGGTGTACTCTATTTAGTATTCGTAGAAGTCTAACTTGCTAGTTTAGCCTTCGTGCAACGTTACGTAAGTTAAAGATGCGAGCAGAGCAAGTTGTGTTTGAAATTACACAAAAACGTGAAAAGCACCTCTCTGGAGAGAGTTGAGCAATTGCAAAGCATCAATGTGGACCATTGTACTCTATTTAGTGCTCTTAAAAGTCTTGCTTGCTAGTTGAGCCTTCGTGCAACGGTCCATACGGTAAAGACGTAAATAGACCAAGTTATGTCTCAAATTGCACAAAAACGTGAAAAGCGCCTCCATGGAGAGACTTGAGCAATTCCAAAGCTTCAATGTGGACCGTTGTATTCTATTTACTGCTCTTAAAAGTCTAACTTGCTAGTTGAGCCTTCGTGCTACGTTTCATAAGGTAAAGACGCGAATAGATCAAGTCATGTCTCAAATTGCACAAAAACGTGAAAAGCTCCTGTATGGAGAGAGTTGAGCAATTCCAAAGCATCAATGTGGACCTTTGTACTCTATGTAGTGCTCTTAAAAGCTTAACTTGCTAGTTGAGCCTTCGTGCAACGTTTCTTAGGGTAAATTTGCGAATAGACCAAGTTATGTTTGAAATTGCTCAAAGACGTGAAAAGCTTCTCCTATGGAGAGAGTTGAGCAATTCCAAAGCATCAATGCGGACCGTTGTACTCTATTTAGTGCTCTTAAACGTCTTGCTTGCTAGTTGAGCCTTCGTGCAACGTTTCGTAATGTAAAGTTGAGAATAGACCAAGTTATGTTTGAAAATGCACAAAAACGTGAAAAGCTCCTCTATGGAGAGAGTTGAGCAATTCCAAAGCATCAATGTGGACCGTTGTACTCTATTTAGTGCTCTAAAAAGTCTTACTTGCTAGTTGAGCCTTCGTGGCACGTTTCATAAGGTAAAGACGCGAATAGACCAAGTTATGTCTCAAATTGCACAACAACGTGAGAAGCTCCTCTATGGAGAGAGCTGAGCAATTACACAGCATCAATGTGGACCGCTGTACTCTATTTAGTGTTCTTAGAAGTCTAGCTTGCTAGTTACCCTTCGTGCAACGTTACGTAAGTTAAAGATGCGAACAGACCAAGTTATGTTTGAAATTGCACAAAAACGTGAAAAGCTCCTCTATGGAGAGAGTTGAGCAATTCCAAAGCATCAATGTGGACCGTTGTACTCTATCTAGTGCTCTTAAAAGCTTAACTTGCTAGTTGAGCTTTCGTGCCACGTTTCGCAAGGTAAATTTGCGAATAGACCAAGTTATGTTTGAAATTGCACAAACACGTGAAAAGCTCCTCTATGGAGAGAGTTGAGCAATTCCAAAGCATCAATGTGGACCGCTGTACTCTATTTAGTGTTCTTAGAAGTCCAGCTTGCTAGTTTAGCCTTCGTGCAACGTTACGTAAGTTAAAGATGTGAACAGACCAAGTTATGTTTAAAATTGCACAAAAACGTGAAAAGCTCCTCTCTGGAGAGAGTTGAGCAATTCCAAAGCATCAATGTGGACCGTTGTACTCTATTTAGTGCTCTTAAAAGTCTTGCTTCCTAGTTGAGCCTTCGTGCAACGTTTCGTAATGTAAAGATGCGAATAGACCAAGTTATGTTTAAAATTGCAGAAAAACATGAAAAGCTCCTCTATGGAGAGAGTTGAGCAATTCCAAAGCATCAATGTGGACCATTGTACTCTATTTAGTGCTCTTAAAAGCTTAACATGCTAGTTGAGCCTTCGTGCCACGTTTCGCAAGGTAAATTTGCGAATAGGCCAAGTTATGTTTGAAATTGCACAAACACGTGAAAAGCTCCTCTATGGAGAGAGTTGAGCAATTCCAAAGCATCAATGTGGACAGTTGTACTCTATTTAGTGTTCTTAGAAGTCTAACTTGCTAGTTTAGCCTTCGTGCAACGTTACGTAAGTTAAAGATGCGAACAGACCAAGTTATGTTTGAAATTGCACAAAAACGTGAAAAGCTCCTCTCAAGAGAGAGTGGAGCAATTCCAAAGCATCAATGTGGACCGTTGTACTCAATTTAGTGCTCTTAAAAGTCCTGCTTGCTAGTTGAGCCTTCGTGCAACGTTTCGTAATGTAAAGAGGCGAATAGACCAAGTTATGTTTAAAATTGCACAAAAACGTGAAAAGCTCCTCTATGGAGAGAGTTGAGCAATTCCAAAGCATCAATGTGGACCGTTGTACTCTATTTAGTGCTCTTAAAAGTTTAACTCGCTAGTTGAGCCTTCGTGCCACGTTTCATACGGTAAAGACGCGAATAGACTAAGTTATGTCTCAAATTTCACAAAAACGTGAAAAGCGCCTCCATGGAGAGAGTTGAGCAATTCCAAAGCATCCATGAGGACCGTTGTACTCTATTTAGTGCTCTTAAAAGTCTAACGTGCTAGTTGAGCCTTCGTGCCACGTTTCATAAGGTAAAGACGCGAATAGACCAAGTTATGTCTCAAATTGCACAAAAACGAGAAAAGCTCCTCTATGGAGAGAGTTGAGCAATTCCAAAGCATCAATGTGGACCGTCGTACTCTATTTAGTGCTCTTAAAAGCTTAACAAGCTAGTTGAGCCTTCGTGCCACATTTCGCAACGTAAATTTGTGAATAGACCAAGTTATGTTTGAAATTGCACAAACACGTGAAAACCTCCTCTATGGAGAGAGTTTAGCAATTCCAAAGCATCAATGTGGACCGTTGTAGTCTATTTAGTGTTCTTAGAAGTCTAACTTGCTAGTTTAGCCTTCGTGCAACGTTACGTAAGTTAAAGATGCGAACAGACCAAGTTATGTTTGAAATTGCACAAAAACGTGAAAAGCTCCTCTCTGGAGAGAGTTGAGCAATTCCAAAGCATCAACGTGGACCGTTGTACTCTATTTAGTGCTCTTAAAAGTCCTGCTTGCTAGTTGAGCCTTTGTGCAACGTTTCGTAATGTAAAGAGGCGAATAGACCAAGTTATGTTTAAAATTGCACAAAAACGTCAAAAGCTCCTCTATGGAGAGAATTGAGCAATTCCAAAGCATCAATGTGGACCGTTGTACTCTATTTAGTGCTCTTAAAATTTTAACTTGCTAGTGGAGCCTTCGTGCCACGTTTCATACGGTAAAGACGCGAGTAGACCAAGTTATGTCTCAAACTGCACAAAAACGTGAAAAGCGCCTCCATGGAGAGAGTTGAGAAATTCCAAAGCATCAATGTGGCCCGTTGTTCTCTATTTAGTGCTCTTAAATGTCTAACTTGCTTGTTGAGCCTTCGTGCCACGTTTCATATGGTAAAGACGCGAATAGACCAAGTTATGTTTGAAATTGCACAAAAACGTGAAAAGCTCCTCTATGGAGAGAGTTGAGCAATTCCAAAGCATCAATGTGGACCGTTGCACTCTATTTAGTGCACTTAAAAGTTTAACTCGCTAGTTGAGCCTTCGTGCCACGTTTCATACGGTAAAGACGCGAATAGACTAAGTTATGTCTCAAATTGCACAAAAACGTGAAAAGCGCCTCCATGGAGAGAGTTGAGAAATTCCAAAGCATCAATGTGGACCGTTGTACTCTATTTAGTGCTCTTAAAAGTCTAACTTGTTAGTTGAGCCTTCGTGCCACGTTTTATAAGGTAAAGACGCGAATAGACCAAGTTATGTCTCAAATTGCACAAAAACGGGAAAAGCTCCTCTATGGAGAGAGTTGAGCAATTCCAAAGCATCAATATGGACCGTCGTACTCTATTTAGTGCTCTTAAAAGCTTAACAAGCTAGTTGAGCCTTCGTGCCACGTTTCGCAAGGTAAATTTGTGAATAGACCAAGTTATGTTTGAAATTGCACAAACACGTGAAAACCTCCTCTATGGAGAGAGTTTAGCAATTCCAAAGCATCAATGTGGACCGTTGTAGTCTATTTAGTGTTCTTAGAAGTCTAACTTGCTAGTTTAACCTTCGTGCAACGTTACGTAAGTTAAAGATGCGAACAGACCAAGTTTATGTTTGAAATTGCACAAAAACGTGAAAAGCTCCTCTCTGGAGAGAGTTGAGCAATTCCAAAGCATCAATGTGGACCGTTGTACTCTATTTAGTGCTCTTAAAAGTCCTGCTTGCTAGTTGAGCCTTCGTGCAACGTTTCATAATGTAAAGACGCGAATAGACCAAGTTATGTTTAAAATTGCACAAAAACGTGAAAAGCCCCTCTATGGAGAGAGTTGAGCAATTCCAAAGCATCAATGTGGACCGTTTTACTCTATTTAGTGCTCTTAAAAGTTTAACTTGCTAGTTGAGCCTTCGTGCCACGTTTCATACGGTAAAGACGCGAATAGACCAAGTTATGTCTCAAATTGCACAAAAACGAGAAAAGCTCCTCTATGGAGAGAGTTGAGCAATTCCAAAGCATCAATGTGGACCGTTGTACTCTATTTAGTGCTCTTAAAAGCTTAACTTGCTAGTTGAGCCTTCGTGCCACGTTTCGCAAGGTAAATTTTTGAATAGACCAAGTTATGTTTGAAATTGCGCAAACACGTGAAAAGCTCCTCTATGGAGAGGGTTGAGCAATTCCAAAGCATCAATGTGGACCGTTGTACTCTATTTAGTGTTCTTAGAAGTCTAACTTACTGGTTTAGCCATCGTGCAACGTTATGTAAGTTAAAGATGCGAACAGACCAAGTTGTGTTTGAAATTGCACAAAAACGTGAAAAGCTCCTCTCTGGAGAGAGTTGAGCAATTGCAAAGCATCAATGTGGACCATTGTACTCTATTTAGTGCTCTTAAAAGTCTTGCTTGCAAGTTGAGCCTTCGTGCAACGTTTCGTAATATAAAGATGCGAATAGACCAAGTTAAGTTTAAAATTACAGAAAAAGTGAAAAGCTCCTCTATGGAGAGAGTTGAGCAATTCCAAAGCATCAATGTGGACCGTTGTTCTCTATTTAGTGCTCTTAAAAGTTTAACTTGCCAGTTGAGCCTTCGAGCCACGTTTCATACGGTAAAGACGCGAGTAGACCAAGTTATGTCTCAAATTGCACAAAAACGTGAAAAGCTCCTCTATGAAGAGAGTTGAGCAATTCCAAAGCATCAATGTGGACCGTTGTACTCTATTTAGTGCTCTTAAAAGCTTAACTTGCTAGTTGAGCCTTCGTGCCACGTTTCGCAAGGTAAATTTGCGAATAGACCAAGTTATGTTTGAAATTGCATAAACACGTGAAAAGCTCCTCTATGGAGAGAGTTGAGCAATTCCAAAGCATCAATGTGGACCGCTGTACTCTATTTAGTGTTCTTATAAGTCTAACATGCTAGTTTAGCCTTCGTGCAACGTTACGTAAGTTAAAGATGCGGATAGACCAAGTTATGTTTGAAATTACACAAAAACGTGAAAAGCTCCTCTATGGAGAGAGTTGAGCAATTCCAAAGCATCAATGTGGACCGTTGTACTCTATTTAGTGCTCTTAAATGCTTAACATGCTAGTTGAGCCTTCGTGCCACGTTTCGCAAGGTAACTTTGCGAATAGACCAAGTTATGTTTGAAATTGCACAAACACGTGAAAAGCTCCTCTATGGAGAGAGTTGAGCAATTCCAAAGCATCAATGTGGACAGTTGTACTCTATTTAGTGTTCTTAGAAGTCTAACTAGCTAGTTTAGCCTTTGTGCAACGTTACGTAAGTTAAAGATGCGAACAGACCAAGTTATGTTTGAAATTACACAAAAAGTGAAAAGCTCCTCTCTGGAGAGAGTTGAGCAATTCCAAAGCATCAATGTGGACCGTTGTACTCTATTTAGTGCTCTTAAAAGTTTAACTTGCTAGTTGAGCCTTCGTGCCACGTTTCATACGGTTAAGACGCGAATAGACCAAGTGATGTCTCAAATTGCACAAAAACTTGAAAAGCGTCTCCATGGAGAGAGTGGAGCAATTCCAAAGCATCAATGTGGACCGTTGTTCTCCATTTAGTGCTTTTAAAAGTCTAACTTGCTAGTTGAGCCTTCGTGCCACGTTTCATAAGGTAAAGAAGCGAATAGACCAAGTTATGTCTCAAATTGCACAAAAACGTGAAAAGCTCCTCTATGGAGAGAGTTGAGCAATTCCAAAGCATCAATGTGGACCGTTGTACTCTATTTAGTGCTCTTAAAAGTTTAACTTGCTAGTTGAGCCTTCGTGCCACGTTTCATACGGTTAAGACGCGAATAGACCAAGTTATGTCTCAAATTGCACAAAAACGTGAAAAGCGCCTCCATGGAGAGAGTGGAGCAATTCCAAAGCATCAATGTGGACCGTTGTTCTCTATTTAGTGCTCTTAAAAGTCTAACTTGCTAGTTGAGCCTTCGTGCCACGTTTCATAAGGTAAAGACGCGAATAGACCAAGTTATGTCTCAAATTGCACAAAAACGTGAAAAGCTCCTCTATGGAGAGAGTTGAGCAATTCCAAAGCATCAATGTGGACCGCTGTACTCTATTTAGTGTTCTTAGAAGTCTAGCTTGCTAGTTTAGCCTTCGTGCAACGTTACGTAAGTTAAAGATGCGAACAGACAAAGTTACGTTTGAAATTGTACAAAAACATGAAAAGCTCCTCTCTGGAGATTGTTGAGCAATTCCAAAGCATGAATGTGGACCGTTGTACTCTATTTAGTGCTCTTAAAAGTCTTGCTTGCTAGTTGAGCCTTCGTGCAACGTTTCATAATGTAAAGATGCGAATAGACCAAGTTATGTTTAAAATTGCACAAAAACGTGAAAAGCTCCTCTATGGAGAGAGTTGAGCAATTCCAAAGCATCAATGTGGACCGCTGTACTCTATTTAGTGTTCTTAGAGGTCTAACTTGCTACTTTAGCCTTCGTGCAACGTTACGTAAGTTAAAGATGCGAATAGACCAAGTTATGTTTGAAAATGCACAAAAACGTGAAAAACTCCTCTATGGAGGGAATTGAGCAATTCCAAAGCATCAATGTGGGCCGTTGTACTCTATTTAGTGCTCTTAAAAGTCTTACTTGCTAGTTGAGCCTTCGTGCCACGTTTCATAAGGTAAATTTGCGAATAGACCAAGTTATGTTTGAAATTCCATAAACACGTGAAAAGCTCCTCTTTGGAGAGAGTTGAGCAATTCCAAAGCATCAATGTGGACCGCTGTACTCTATTTAGTGTTCTTAGAAGTCTAACTTGCTAGTTTAGCCTTCGTGCAACGTTACGTAAGTTAAAGATGCGAATAGACCAAGTTATGTTTGAAATTGCACAAAAACGTGAAAAGCTCCTCTATGGAGAGAGTTGAGCAATTCCAAAGCATCAATGTGGACCGTTGTACTCTATTTAGTGCTCTTAAAAGCTTAACATGCTAGTTGAGCCTTCGTGCCACGTTTCGCAAGGTAAATTTGCGAATAGACCAAGTTATGTTTGAAATTGCACAAACACGTGAAAAGCTCCTCTATGGAGAGAGTTGAGCAATTCCAAAGCATCAATGTGGACAGTTGTACTCTATTAAGTGTTCTTAGAAGTCTAACTAGCTAGTTTAGCCTTCGTGCAACGTTACGTAAGTTAAAGATGCGAACAGACCAAGTTATGTTTGAAATTGCACAAAAACGTGTAAAGCTCCTCTCTGGAGAGAGTTGAGCAAATCCAAAGCATCAATGTGGACCGTTGTACTCTATTTAGTGCTCTTAAATGTCTTGCTTGCTAGTTGAGCCTTCGTGCAATGTGTCGTAAAGTAAAGAGGTGAATAGACCAAGTTATGTTTAAAATTCCACAAAAACGTGAAAAGCTCCTCTCTGGAGAGAGTTGAGCAATTCCAAAGCATCAATGTGGACCGTTGTACTCTATTTAGTGCTCTTAAAAGTTTAACTCGCTAGTTGAGCCTTCGTGCCACGTTTCATACGGTAAAGACGCGAATACACCAAGTTATGTCTCAAATTGCACAAAAACGTGAAAAGCGCCTCCATGGAGAGAGTTGAGCAATTCCAAAGCATCAATGTCGACCGTTGTTCTCCATTAAGTGCTCTTAAAATTCTAACTTGCTAGTTGAGCCTTCGTGCCACGTTTCATAAGGTAAAGACGCGAATAGACCAAGTTGTGTCTCAAATTGCACAAAAACGTGAAAAGCTCCTCAATGGAGAGAGTTGAGCAATTCCAAAGCATCAATGTGGACCGTTGTATTCTATTTAGTGCTCTTAAAAGCTTAACTTGGTAGTTGAGCCTTCGTGTCACGTTTCGCAAGGTAAATTTGCGAATAGACCAAGGTATGTTTGAAATTGCGCAAACACGTGAAAAGCTCCTCTATGGAGAGAGTTGAGCAATTCCAAAGCATCAATGTGGACCGCTGTACTCTATTTAGTGTTCTTAGAAGTCTAGCTTGCTAGTTTAGCCTTCGTGCAACGTTACGTAAGTTAAAGATGCGAACAGACCAAGTTATGTTTGAAATTGCACAAAAACGTTAAAAGCTCCTCTCTGGAGAGAGTTGAGCAATTCCAAAGCATCAAGGTGGACCGTTGTACTCTATTTAGTGCTCTTAAAAGTCTTGCTTGCTAGTTGAGCCTTCGTGCAACGTTTTGTAATGTCAAGATCCGAATAGACCAAGTTATGTTTGAAGTTGCACAAAAACAGGAAAAGCTCCTCTATGGAGAGAGTCGAGCAATTCCAAAGCATCAATGTGGACCGTTGTACTCTATTTAGTGCTCTTAAAAGTCTAACTTACTAGTTGAGCCTTCGTGCCACGTTTCATAAGGTAAGGACGCGAATAGACCAAGTTATGTCTCAAATTGCACAAAAACGAGAAAAGCTCCTCTATGGAGAGTGTTGAGCAATTCAAAAGCATCAATGTGGACTGTTGTATTATATTTAGTGCTCTTTAAATCTTAACTTGCTAGTTGAGCCTTTGTGCCACGTTTCGCAAGGTAAATTTGCAAATAGACCAAGTTATGTTTGAAATTGCACAAACACATGAAAAGCTCCTCTATGGAGAGAGTTGAGCAATTCCAAAGCATCAATGTAGACCGTTGTACTCTATTTAGTGTTCTTAGCAGTCTAACTTGCTAGTTTAGCCTTAGTGCAACGTTACGTAAGTTAAAGATGCGAACAGACCAAGTTGTGTTTGAAATTGCACAAAAACGTGCAAAGCTCCTCTCCGGAGAGAGTTGAGCAATTGCAAAGCATCAATGTGGACCATTGTACTCTATTTAGTGCTCTTAAAAGTCTTGCTTGCTAGTTGAGCCTTCGTGCAATGTTTCGTAATGTAAAGATGCGATAGACCAAGTTATGTTTAAAATTGCAGAAAAACGTGAAAAGCTCCTCTATAGAGAGAGTTGAGCAATTCCAAAGCTTCAATGTGGACCGTTGTAACCTATTTAGTGCTCATAAAAGTCCAACTTGCTAGTTTAGCCTTCGTGCAACGTTACGTAAGTTAAAGATGCGAACAGACCAAGTTATGTTTGAAATTGCACAAAAACGTGAAAAGCTCCTCTCTGGAGAGAGTTGAGCAATTCCAAAGCATCAATGTGGACCGTTGTACTCTATTTAGTGCTCTTAAAAGTCCTGCTTGCTAGTTGAGCCTTCGTGCAACGTTTCGTAATGTAAAGAGGCGAATAGACCAAGTTATGTTTAAAATTGCACAAAAACGTGAAAAGCTCCTCTATGGAGAGAGTTGAGCAATTCCAAAGCATCAATGTGGACCGTTGTTCTCTATTTAGTGCTCTTAAAAGTCTAACTTGCTAGTTGAGCCTTCGTGCTACGTTTCATAAGGTAAAGACGCGAATAGACCAAGTTATGTCTCAAATTGCACAAAAACGTGAAAAGCTCCTCTATGGAGAGAGTTGAGCAATTCCAAAGCATCAATGTGGATCGTTGTACTCTATTTAGTGCTTTTAAATGCTTAACTTGGTAGTTGAGCCTTCGTGTCACGTTTCGCAAGGTAAATTTGCGAATAGATCAAGTTATGTTTGAAATTGCGTAAACACGTGAAAAGCTCCTCTATGGAGAGAGTTGAGCAATTTCAAAGCATCAATGTGGACCGCTGTACTCTATTTAGTGTTCTTAGAAGTCTAGCTTGCTAGTTTAGCCTTCGTGCAACGTTACGTAAGTTAAAGATACGAACAGACCAACTTATGTTTGAAATTGCACAAAAACGTGAAAAGCTCCTCTCTGGAGAGAGTTGAGCAATTCCAAAGCATCAAGGCGGACCGTTGTACTCTATTTAGTGCTCTTAAAAGTCTTGCTGGCTAGTTGAGCCTTCGTGCAACGTTTCGTAATGTCAAGATCCGAATAGACCAAGTTATGTTTGAAGTTGCACAAAAACTGGAAAAGCTCCTCTATGGAGAGAGTTGAGCAATTCCAAAGCATCAATGTGGACCGTTGTACTCTATTTAGTGCTCTTAAAAGTTTAACTTGCTAGTTGAGCCTTCGTGCCACGTTTCGCAAGGTAAATTTGCGAATAGACCAAGTTATGTTTGAAATTGCACAAACACGTGAAAAGCTCCTCTATGGAGAGAGTTGAGCAATTCCAAAGCGTCAATGTGGACTGCTGTACTGTATTTAGTGTTCGTAGAAGTCTAGCTTGCTAGTTTAGCCTTCGTGCAACGTTTTGTAAGTTAAAGATGCAAACAGACAAAGTTACGTTTGAAATTGTACAAAAACGTGAAAAGCTCCTCTCTGGAGAGAGTTGAGCAATTCCAAAGCATGAATGTGGACCGTTGTACTCTATTCAGTGCTCTTAAAAGTCTTGCTTCCTAGTTGAGCCTTCGTGCAACGTTTCGTAATGTAAAGATGCGAATAGACCAAGTTATGTTTAAAATTGCACAAAAACGTGAAAAGCTCCTCTATGGAGAGAGTTGAGCAATTCCAAAGCATCAATGTGGACCGCTGTACTCTATTTAGTGTTCTTAGAGGTCTAACTTGCTACTTTAGCCTTCGTGCAACGTTACGTAAGTTAAAGATGCGAATAGACCAAGTTATGTTTGAAAATGCACAAAAACGTGAAAAGCTCCTCTATGGAGGGAGTTGAGCAATTCCAAAGCATCAATGTGGACCGTTGTACTCTATTTAGTGCTCTTAAAAGTCTTACTTGCTAGTTGAGCCTTCGTGGCACGTTTCATAAGGTAAATTTGTGAATAGACCAATTTATGTTTGAAATTGCATAAACACGTGAAAAGCTCCTCTATGGAGAGAGTTGAGCAATTCCAAAGCATCAATGTGGACCGCTGTACTCTATTTAGTGTTCTTAGAAGTCTAACTTGCTAGTTTAGCCTTCGTGCAACGTTACGTAAGTTAAAGATGCGAATAGACCAAGTTATGTTTGAAATTGCACAACAACGTGAAAAGCTCCTCTATGGAGAGAGTTGAGCAATTCCAAAGCATCAATGTGGACCGTTGTACTCTATTTAGTGCTCTTAAAAGCTTAACATGCTAGTTGAGTCTTCGTGCCACGTTTCGCAAGGTCAATTTTCGAATAGACCAAGTTATGTTTGAAATTGCATAAACACGTGAAAAGCTCCTCTATGGAGAGAGTTGAGCAATTCCAAAGCATCAATGTGGACCGCTGTACTCTATTTAGTGTTCTTAGAAGTCTAACTTGCTAGTTTAGCCTTCGTGCAACGTTATGTAAGTTAAAGATGCGAATAGACCAAGTTATATTTGAAATTACACAACAACGTGAAAAGCTCCTCTATGGAGAGAGTTGAGCAATTCCAAAGCATCAATGTGGACCGTTGTACTCTATTTAGTGCTCTTAAAAGCTTAACATGCTAGTTGAGCCTTCGTGCCACGTTTCGCAAGGTAAATTTGCGAATAGACCAAGTTATGTTTGAAACTGCACAAACACGTGAAAAGCTCCTCTATGGAGAGAGTTGAGCAATTCCAAAGCATCAATGTGGACAGTTGTACTCTATTTAGTGTTCTTAGAAGTCTAACTAGCTAGTTTAGCCTTCGTGCAACGTTACGTAAGTTAAAGATGCGAACAGTCCAAGTTATGTTTGAAATTGCACAAAAACGTGAAAAGCTCCTCTCTGGAGAGAGTTGAGCAATTCCAAAGCATCAATGTGGACCGTTGTACTCTATTTAGTGCTCTTAAAAGTCATGCTTTCTAGTTGAGCCTTCGTGCAATGTTTCGTAATGTAAAGAGGCGAATAGACCAAGTTATGTTTAAAATTGCACAAAAACGTGAAAAGCTCCTCTATGGAGAGAGTTGAGCAATTCCAAAGCATCAATGTGGTCCGTTGTTCTCTATTAAGTGCTCTTAAAAGTCTAACTTCCTAGTTGAGCCTTCGTGCCACGTTTCATGAGGTAAAGACGCGAATAGACCAAGTTATGTCTCAAATTGCACAAAAACATCAAAAGCTCCTCTATGGAGAGAGTTGAGCAATTCCAAAGCATCAATGTGGACCGTTGTACTCTATTTAGTGTTCTTAGAGGTCTAACTTGCTACTTTAGCCTTCGTGCAACGTTACGTAAGTTAAAGATGCGAATAGACCAAGTTATGTTTGAAAATGCACAAAAACGTGAAAAGCTCCTCTATGGAGGGACTTGAGCAATTCCAAAGCATCAATGTGGACCGTTGTACTCTATTTAGTGCTCTTAAAAGTCTTACTTGCTAGTTGAGCCTTCGTGGCACGTTTCATAAGGTAAATTTGCGAATAGACCAATTTATGTTTGAAATTGCATAAACACGTGAAAAGCTCCTCTATGGAGAGAGTTGAGCAATTCCAAAGCATCAATGTGGACCGCTGTACTCTATTTAGTGTTCTTAGAAGTCTAACTTGCTAGTTTAGCCTTCGTGCAACGTTACGTAAGTTAAAGATGCGAATAGACCAAGTTATGTTTGAAATTGCACAACAACGTGAAAAGCTCCTCTATGGAGAGAGATGAGCAATTCCAAAGCATCAATGTCGACCGTTGTACTCTATTTAGTGCTCTTAAAAGCTTAACATGCTAGTTGAGTCTTCGTGCCACGTTTCGCAAGGTAAATTTTCGAATAGACCAAGTTATGTTTGAAATTGCATAAACACGTGAAAAGCTCCTCTATGGAGAGAGTTGAGCAATTCCAAAGCATCAATGTGGACCGCTGTACTCTATTTAGTGTTCTTAGAAGTCTAACTTGCTAGTTTAGCCTTCGTGCAACGTTATGTAAGTTAAAGATGCGAATAGACCAAGTTATATTTGAAATTACACAACAACGTGAAAAGCTCCTCTATGGAGAGAGTTGAGCAATTCCAAAGCATCAATGTGGACCGTTGTACTCTATTTAGTGCTCTTAAAAGCTTAACATGCTAGTTGAGCCTTCGTGCCACGTTTCGCAAGGTAAATTTGTGAATAGACCAAGTTATGTTTGAAACTGCACAAACACGTGAAAAGCTCCTCTATGGAGAGAGTTGAGCAATTCCAAAGCATCAATGTGGACAGTTGTACTCTATTTAGTGTTCTTAGAAGTCTAACTAGCTAGTTTAGCCTTCGTGCAACGTTACGTAAGTTAAAGATGCGAACAGTCCAAGTTATGTTTGAAATTGCACAAAAACGTGAAAAGCTCCTCTCTGGAGAGAGTTGAGCAATTCCAAAGCATCAATGTGGACCGTTGTACTCTATTTAGTGCTCTTAAAAGTCATGCTTTCTAGTTGAGCCTTCGTGCAATGTTTCGTAATGTAAAGAGGCGAATAGACCAAGTTATGTTTAAAATTGCACAAAAACGTGAAAAGCTCCTCTATGGAGAGAGTTGAGCAATTCCAAAGCATCAATGTGGTCCGTTGTTCTCTATTAAGTGCTCTTAAAAGTCTAACTTCCTAGTTGAGCCTTCGTGCCACGTTTCATAAGGTAAAGACGCGAATAGACCAAGTTATGTCTCAAATTGCACAAAAACATCAAAAGCTCCTCTATGGAGAGAGTTGAGCAATTCCAAAGCATCAATGTGGACCGTTGTACTCTATTTAGTGCTCTTAAAAGCTTAACATTCTACTTGAGCCTTCGTGCCACGTTTCGCAATGTAAATTTGCGAATAGACCAAGTTATGTTTGAAATTGCACAAACACGTGAAAAGCTCCTCCATGGAGAGAGTTGAGCAATTCCAAAGCATCAATGTGGACAGTTGTACTCTATTTAGTGTTCTTAGAAGTCTAACTAGCTAGTTTAGCCTTCGTGCAACGTTACGTAAGTTAAAGATGCGAACAGACCAAGTTATGTTTGAAATTGCACAAAAACGTGAAAAGCTCCTCTCTGGAGAGAGTTGAGCAATTCCAAAGCATCAATGTGGACCGTTGTACTCTATTTAGTGCTCTTAAAAGTCCTGCTTGCTAGTTGAGCCTTCGTGCAAAGTTTCGTAATGTAAAGAGGTGAATAGACCAAGTTATGTTTAAGATTGCACAAAAACGTGAAAAGCTCCTCTATGGAGAGAGTTGAGTAATTCCAGAGCATCAATGTGGACCGTTATACTCTATTTAGTGCTATTAAAAGTTTAACTCGCTAGTTGAGCCTTCGTGCCACGTTTCATACGGTAAAGACGCGAATAGACCAAGTTATGTCTCAAATTGCACAAAAATGTGAAAAACGCCTCTATGGAGAGAGTTGAGCAATTCCAAAGCATCAATGTGGACCGTTGTTCTCTATTAAATGCTCTTAAAAGTCTAACTTGCTAGTTGAGCCTTCGTGCCACGTTTCATAAGGTAAAGACGCGAATGGACCAAGTTATGTCTCAAATTGCACAAAAACGTGAAAAGCTCCTCTATGGAGAGAGTTGAGCAATTCCAAAGCATCAATGTGGACCGTTGTACTCTATTTAGTGCTCTTAAAAGCTTAACTTGGTAGTTGAGCCTTCGTGCAACGTTTCGTAATGTAAAGATGCGAATAGACCAAGTTATATTTAAAATTGCACAAAAACGTGAAAAGCTCCTCTATGGAGAAAGTTGAGCAATTCCAAATCATCAATGTGGACCGCTGTACTCTATTTAGTGTTCTTAGAGGTCTAACTTGCTACTTTAGCCTTCGTGCAACGTTACGTAAGTTAAAGATGCGAATAGACCAAGTTATGTTTGAAAATGCACAAAAACGTGAAAAGCTCCTCTACGGAGGGAGTTGAGCAATTCCAAAGCATCAATGTGGACCGTTGTACTCTATTTAGTGCTCTTAAAAGTCTTGCTTGCTAGTTGAGCCTTCGTGCAACGTTTCGTAATGTAAAGATGCGAATAGACCAAGTTATATTTAAAATTGCACAAAAACGTGAAAAGCTCCTCTATGGAGAGAGTTGAGCAATTCCAAATCATCAATGTGGACCGCTGTACTCTATTTAGTGTTCTTAGAGGTCTAACTTGCTACTTTAGCCTTCGTGCAACGTTACGTAAGTTAAAGATGCGAATAGACCAAGTTATGTTTGAAAATGCACAAAAACGTGAAAAGCTCCTCTATGGAGGGAGTTGAGCAATTCCAAAGCATCAATGTGGACCGTTGTACTCTATTTAGTGCTCTTAAAAGTCTTACTTGCTAGTTGAGCCTTCGTGCCACGTTTCATAAGGTAAATTTGTGAATAGACCAAGTTATGTTTGAAATTGCATAAACACGTGAAAAGCTCCTCTATGGAGAGAGTTGAGCAATTCCAAAGCATCAATGTGGACCGCTGTACTCTATTTAGTGTTCTTAGAAGTCTAACTTGCTAGTTTAGCCTTCGTGCAACGTTACGTAAGTTAAAGATGCGAATAAACCAAGTTATGTTTGAAATTGCACAAAAACATGAAAAACTCCTCAATGGAGAGAGTTGTGCAATTCCAAAGCATCCATGTGGACCGTTGTACTCTATTTAGTGCTCTTAAAAGCTTAACATGCTAGTTGAGCCTTCGTGCCACGTTTCGCAAGGTAAATTTGCGAATAGATCAAGTTATGTTTGAAACTGCACAAACACGTGAAAAGCTCCTCTATGGAGAGAGTTCAGCTATTCCAAAGCATCAATGTGGACAGTTGTACTCTATTTAGTGTTCTTAGAAGTCTAACTAGCTAGTTTAGCCTTCGTGCAACGTTACGTAAGTTAAAGATGCGAACAGTCCAAGTTATGTTTGAAATTGCACAAAAATGTGAAAAGCTCCTCTCTGGAGAGAGTTGAGCAATTCCAAAGCATCAATGTGGACCGTTGTACTCTATTTAGTGCTCTTAAAAGTCATGCTTTCTAGTTGAGCCTTCGTGCAATGTTTCGTAATGTAAAGAGGCGAATAGACCAAGTTATGTTTAAAATTGCACAAAAACGTGAAAAGCTCCTCTATGGAGAGAGTTGAGCAATTCCAAAGCATCAATGTGGTCCGTTGTTCTCTATTAAGTGCTCTTAAAAGTCTAACTTGCTAGTTGAGCCTTCGTGCCACGTTTCATAAGGTAAAGACGCGAATAGACCAAGTTATGTCTCAAATTGCACAAAAACGTCAAAAGCTCCTCTATGGAGAGAGTTGAGCAATTCCAAAGCATCAATGTGGACCGTTGTACTCTATTTAGTGCTCTTAAAAGCTTAACATTCTAGTTGAGCCTTCGTGCCACGTTTCGCAATGTAAATTTGCGAATAGACCAAGTTATGTTTGAAATTGCACAAACACGAGAAAAGCTCCTCCATGGAGAGAGTTGAGCAATTCCAAAGCATCAATGTGGACAGTTGTACTCTATTTAGTGTTTTTAGAAGTCTAACTAGCTAGTTTAGCCTTCGTGCAACGTTACGTAAGTTAAAGATGCGAACAGACCAAGTTATGTTTGAAATTGCACAAAAACGTGAAAAGCTCCTCTCTGGAGAGAGTTGAGCAATTCCAAAGCATCAATGTGGACCGTTGTACTCTATTTAGTGCTCTTAAAAGTCCTGCTTGCTAGTTGAGCCTTCGTGCAAAGTTTCGTAATGTAAAGAGGTGAATAGACCAAGTTATGTTTAAGATTGCACAAAAACGTGAAAAGCTCCTCTATGGAGAGAGTTGAGTAATTCCAGAGCATCAATGTGGACCGTTATACTCTATTTAGTGCTATTAAAAGTTTAACTCGCTAGTTGAGCCTTCGTGCCACGTTTCATACGGTAAAGACGCGAATAGACCAAGTTATGTCTCAAATTGCACAAAAACGTGAAAAACGCCTATATGGAGAGAGTTGAGCAATTCCAAAGCATCAATGTGGACCGTTGTTCTCTATTAAGTGCTCTTAAAAGTCTAACTTGCTAGTTGAGCCTTCGTGCCACGTTTCATAAGGTAAAGACGCGAATGGACCAAGTTATGTCTCAAATTACACAAAAACGTGAAAAGCTCCTCTATGGAGAGAGTTGAGCAATTCCAAATCATCAATGTGGACCGCTGTACTCTATTTAGTGTTCTTAGAGGTCTAACTTGCTACTTTAGCCTTCGTGCAACGTTACGTAAGTTAAAGATGCGAATAGACCAAGTTATGTTTGAAAATGCAGAAAAACGTGAAAAGCTCCTCTATGGAGGGAGTTGAGCAATTCCAAAGCATCAATGTGGACCGTTGTACTCTATTTAGTGCTCTTAAAAGTCTTACTTGCTAGTTGAGCCTTCGTGCCACGTTTCATAAGGTAAATTTGTGAATAGACCAAGTTATGTTTG
The DNA here is from genome assembly GCF_013401445.1 of Tripterygium wilfordii. Lineage (NCBI taxonomy): Eukaryota > Viridiplantae > Streptophyta > Magnoliopsida > Celastrales > Celastraceae > Tripterygium > Tripterygium wilfordii. Next base: position 155,248 of record NW_024056356.1, on the reverse strand, counting down.
AAATTGCATAAACACGTGAAAAGCTCCTCTATGGAGAGAGTTGAGCAATTCCAAAGCATCAATGTGGACCGCTGTACTCTATTTAGTGTTCTTAGAAGTCTAACTTGCTAGTTTAGCCTTCGTGCAACGTTACGTAAGTTAAAGATGCGAATAAACCAAGTTATGTTTGAAATTGCACAAAAACGTGAAAAGCTCCTCTATGGAGAGAGTTGAGCAATTCCAAAGCATCCATGTGGACCGTTGTACTCTATTTAGTGCTCTTAAAAGCTTAACATGCTAGTTGAGCCTTCGTGCCACGTTTCGCAAGGTAAATTTGCGAATAGATCAAGTTATGTTTGAAACTGCACAAACACGTGAAAAGCTCCTCTATGGAGAGAGTTGAGCTATTCCAAAGCATCAATGTGGACAGTTGTACTCTATTTAGTGTTCTTAGAAGTCTAACTAGCTAGATTAGCCTTCGTGCAACGTTACGTAAGTTAAAGATGCGAACAGTCCAAGTTATGTTTGAAATTGCACAAAAACGTGAAAAGCTCCTCTCTGGAGAGAGTTGAGCAATTCCAAAGCGTCAATGTGGACTGCTGTACTGTATTTAGTGTTCTTAGAAGTCTAGCTTGCTAGTTTAGCCTTCGTGCAACGTTATGTAAGTTAAAGATGCGAACAGACAAAGTTACGTTTGAAATTGTACAAAAACGTGAAAAGCTCCTCTCTAGAGAGAGTTGAGCAATTCCAAAGCATGAATGTGGACCGTTGTACTCTATTTAGTGCTCTTAAAAGTCTTGCTTGCTAGTTGAGCCTTCGTGCAACGTTTCGTAATGTAAAGATGCGAATAGACCAAGTTATATTTAAAATTGCACAAAAACGTGAAAAGCTCCTCTATGGAGAGAGTTGAGCAATTCCAAAGCATCAATGTGGCCCGCTGTACTCTATTTAGTGTTCTTAGAGGTCTAACTTGCTACTTTAGCCTTCGTGCAACGTTACGTAAGTTAAAGATGCGAATAGACCAAGTTATGTTTGAAAATGCACAAAAACGTGAAAAGCTCCTCTATGGAGGGAGTTGAGCAATTCCAAAGCATCAATGTGGACCGTTGTACTCTATTTAGTGCTCTTAAAAGTCTTACTTTCTAGTTGAGCCTTCGTGCCACGTTTCATAAGGTAAATTTGTGAATAGACCAAGTTATGTTTGAAATTGCATAAACACGTGAAAAGCTCCTCTCTGGAGAGAGTTGAGCAATTCCAAAGCATCAATGTGGACCGCTGTACTCTATTTAGTGTTCTTAGAAGTCTAACTTGCTAGTTTAGCCTTCGTGCAACGTTACGTAAGTTAAAGATGCGAAGAGACCAAGTTATGTTTGAAATTGCACAAAAACGTGAAAAGCTCCTCTATGGAGAGAGTTGAGCAATTCCAAAGCAATCATGTGGACCGTTGTACTCTATTTAGTGCTCTTAAAAGCTTAACATGCTAGTTGAGCCTTCGTGCCACGTTTCGCGAGGTAAATTTGCGAATAGACCAAGTTATGTTTGAAATTGCACAAGCACGTGAAAAGCTCCTCTATGGAGAGAGTTGAGCAATTCCAAAGCATCAATGTGGACCGCTGTACTGTATTTAGTGTTCTTAGAAGTCTAGCTTGCTAGTTTAGCCTTCGTGCAACGTTACGTAAGTTAAAGATGCGAACAGACCAAGTTATGTTTGAAATTGCACAAAAACGTGGAAAGCTCCCCTCTGGAGAGAGTTGAGCAATTCCAAAGCATCAATGTGGAACGTTGTACTCTATTTAGTGCTCTTAAAAGTCTTGCTTGCTAGTTGAGCCTTCGTGCAACGTTTCGTAATGTAAAGATGCGAATAGACCAAGTTATGTTTAAAATTGCAAAAAAACTTGAAAAGCTCCTCTATGGAGAGAGTTGAGCAATTCCAAAGCATCAATGTGGACCGCTGTACTCTATTTAGTATTCTTAGAGGTCTAACTTGCTAATTTAGCCTTCGTGCAACGTACGTAAGTTAAAGATGCGAATAGACCAAGTTATGTTGGAAAATGCACAAAAACGTGAAAAGCTCCTCTATGGAGAGAGTAGAGCAATTCCAAAGCATCAATGTGGACCGTTGTACTCTATTTAGTGCTCTTAAAAGTCTTACTTGCTTGTTGAGCCTTCGTGCCACGTTTCATAAGGTAAAGACGCGAATAGACCAAGTTATGTCTCAAATTGCACAAAAACATGAAAAGCTCCTCTATAGAGAGAGTTGAGGAATTCCAAAGCATCAATGTGGACCGTTGTACTCTATTTAGTGCTCTTAAAAGCTTAACTTGCCAGTTGAGCCTTCGTGCCACGTTTCGTAAGGTAAATTTGCGAATAGACCAAGTTATGTTTGAAATTGCACAAACACGTGAAAAGCTCCTCTATGGAGAGAGTTGAGCAATTCCAAAGCATCAATGTGGCCGCTGTACTCTATTTATCGTTCTTAGAAGTCTAACTTGCTAGTTTAGCATTCGTGCAACGTTACGTAAGTTAAAGATGCGAATAGACCAAGTTATGTTTGAAATTGCACAAAAAGGTGAAAAGCTCCTCTATGGAGAAAGTTGAGCAATTCCAAAGCATCAATGTGGACCGTTGTACTCTATTTAGTGTTCTTAGAGGTCTAACTTGCTAATTTAGCCTTCGTGCAACGTTACGTAAGTTAAAGATGCGAATAGACCAAGTTATGTTTGAAAATGCACAAAAACGTGAAAAGCTCCTCTATGGAGAGAGTTGAGGAATTTCAAAGCATCAATGTGGACCGTTGTACTCTATTTAGTGCTCTTAAAAGCTTAACTTGCTAGTTGAGCCTTCGTGCCACGTTTCGCAAGATAAATTTGTGAATAGGCCAGGTTATATTTGAAATTGCGCAAACACATGAAAAGCTACTCTATGGAGAGAGTTGAGCAATTCCAAAGCATCAATGTGGACCGCTGTACTGTATTTAGTGTTCTTAGAAGTCTAGCTTGCTAGTTTAGCCTTCGTGCAACGTTACGTAAGTTAAAGATGCGAACAGACCAAGTTATGTCTGAAATTGCACAAAAACGTGAAAAGCTCCTCTCTGGAGAGAGTTGAGCAATTCCAAAGCATCAATGTGGACCGTTGTACTCTATTTAGTGCTCTTAAAAGTCTTGCTTGCTAGTTGAGCCTTCGTGCAACGTTTCGTAATGTAAAGATGCGAATAGACCAAGTTATGTTTAAAATTGCACGAAAACGTGAAAAGCTCCTCTATGGAGAGAGTTGAGGAATTCCAAAGCATCAATGTGGACCGTTGTACTCTATTTAGTGCTCTTAAAAGCTTAACTTGCTAGTTGAGCCTTCGTGCCACGTTTCGTAAGGTAAATTTGCGAATAGACCAAGTTATGTTTGAAATTTCACAAACACGTGAAAAGCTCCTCTATGGAGAGAGTTGAGCAATTCCAAAGCATCAATGTGGACCGTTGTACTCAATTTAGTGCTCTTAAAAGCTTAACTTGCTAGTTGAGCCTTCGTGCCATGCTTCGCAAGGTAAATTTGCGAATAGACCAAGTTATGTTTGAAATTGCACAAACACGTGAAAAGCTCCTCTATGGAGAGAGTTGAGCAATTCCAAAGCATCAACGTGGACCGCTGTACTCTATTCAGTGTTCTTAGAGGTCTAACTTGCTAATTTAGCCTTCGTACAACGTTACGTAAGTTAAAGATGCGAATAGACCAAGTTATGTTTGAAAATGCACAAAAACGTGAAAAGCTCCTCTATGGAGAGAGTTGAGAAATTCCAAAGCATCAATGTGGACCGTTGTACTCTATTTCGTGCTCTTAAAAGTCTTACTTGCTAGTTGAGCCTTCGCGCCACGTTTCGTAAGGTAAAGACGCGAATAGACCAAGTTATGTCTCAAATTGCACAAAAACGTGAAAAGCTCCTCTATGGAGAGAGTTGAGGAATTCCAAAGCATCAATGTGGACCGTTGTACTCTATTTAGTGCTCTTAAAAGCTTAACTTGCTAGTTGAGCCTTCGTGCCACGTTTCGTAAGGTAAATTTGCGAATAGACCAAGTTATGTTTGAAATTGCACAGACACGTGAAAAGCTCCCCTATGGAGAGAGTTGAGCAATTCCAAAGCATCAATGTGGACCGTTGTACTCTATTTAGTGCTCTTAAAAGCTTAACTTGCTAGTTGAGCCTTCGTGCCACGTTTAGCAAGGTAACTTTGCGAATAGACCAAGTTATGTTTGAAATTGCACAAACACGTGAAAAGCTCCTCTATGGAGAGAGTTGAGCAATTCCAAAGCATCAATGTGGACCGTTGTACTCAATTTAGTGCTCTTAAAAGTCTTGCTTGCAAGTTGAGCCTTCGTGCAACGTTTCGTAATGTAAAGATGCGAATAGACCAAGTTATGTTTAAAATTGCAAAAAAACTTGAAAAGCTCCTCTATGGAGAGAGTTGAGCAATTCCAAAGCATCAATGTGGACCGCTGTACTCTATTTAGTATTCTTAGAGGTCTAACTTGCTAATTTAGCCTTCGTGCAATGTTACGTAAGTTAAAGATGTGAATAGACCAAGTTATGTTTGAAAATGCACAAAAACGTGAAAAGCTCCTCTATGGAGAGAGTAGAGCAATTCCAAAGCATCAATGTGGACCGTTGTACTCTATTTAGTGCTCTTAAAAGTCTTACTTGCTAGTTGAGCCTTCGTGCCACGTTTCACAAGGTAAAGACGCGAATAGACCAAGTTATGTCTCAAATTGCACAAAAACGTGAAAAGCTCCTCTATGGAGAGAGTTGAGGAATTCCAAAGCATCAATGTGGACCGTTGTACTCTATTTAGTGCTCTTAAAAGCTTAACTTGCTAGTTGAGCCTTCGTGCCACGTTTCGTAAGGTAAATTTGCGAATAGACCAAGTTATGTTTGAAATTGCACAAACACGTGAAAAGCTCCTCTATGGAGAGAGTTGAGCAATTCCAAAGAATCAATGTGGACTGCTGTACTCTATTTAGCGTTCTTAGAAGTCTAACTTGCTAGTTTAGCCTTCGTGCAACGTTACGTAAGTTAAAGATGCGAATAGACCAAGTTATGTTTGAAATTGCACAAAAACGTGAAAAGCTCCTCTATGGAGAGAGTTGAGCAATTCCAAAGCATCAATATGGACCGCTGTACTCTATTTAGTGTTCTTAGAGGTCTAACTTGCTAATTTAGCCTTCGTGCAACGTTACGTAAGTTAAAGATGCGAATAGACCAAGTTATGTTTGAAAATGCACAAAAACGTGAAAAGCTCCTCTATGGAGAGAGTTGAGCAATTCCAAAGCATCAATGTGGACCGTTGTACTCTATTTAGTGCTCTTAAAAGTCTTACTTGCTAGTTGAGCCTTCGTGCCACGTTTCATAAGGTAAAGACGCGAATAGACCAAGTTATGTCTCAAATTGCACAAAAACGTGAAAAGCTCCTCTATTGAGAGAGTTGAGCAATTCCAAACCATCAATGTGGGCCGTTGTACTCTATTTAGTGCTCTTAAAAGCTTAAATTGCTAGTTGAGCCTTCGTGCCACGTTTCGCAAGGTAAATTTGCGAATAGACCAAGTTATGTTTGAAATTGCGCAAAGACGTGAAAAGCTCCTCGATGGAGAGAGTTGAGCAATTCCAAAGCATCAATGTGGCCCGCTGTACTCTATTTACTATTCTTAGAAGTCTAGCTTGCTAGTTTAGCATTCGTGCAACGTTACGTAAGTTAAAGATGCGAACAGACCAAGTTTTGTTTGAAATTGCACAAAAACGTGAAAAGCTCCTCTATGGAGAGAGTTGAGCAATTCCAAAGCATCAATGTGGACCGTTGTACTCTATTTAGTGCTCTTAAAAGTCTTGCTTGCTAGTTGAGCCTTCGTGCAACGTTTCGTAATGTCAAGATGCAAATAGACCAAGTTATGTTTGAAATTGCACAAAAACGGGAAAAGCTCCTCTATGGAGAGAGTTGAGCAATTCCAAAGCATCAATGTGGACCTTTGTACTCTATTTAGTGCTTTTAAAAGTCTAACTTGTTGGATCGGATGGCACCACAAGAGGGGGGTGAATTGTGATCTTAATCAAATTTAGACTAAGTCACCTCTTTTTTGTTTCAATTGAGTTTCACCCTAAGCGGAAGCAATTTAAATAAGTTGAATATAAATGTATGCAAAGATAATCACATAAATCAAACTTATCAACAAGAATCAAGTCAAATGATCAAAATGAATATCACACACCAAAACAAGTTGTAATGAAGCACAAAATCAGATTCAACAAATGTATGCACAAGCTTGATTCTATCACCCTAGATGTCCAATTTCAAGTATGCAATGCAAGTATGATATGCTAAATGAAATTGCTGTAAAGTAAAGAGGGCAAAGAGATTTATAGTGGTTCGGCTTAACCCAAGCCTACTCCACTCCCCAAGTCCCACTTGGGAATTTCAAACACTCCACTATAGCTTGTTCAACCGAGTCAAGCGGAACTCATACAACCAGTGTTTTTGTAGCTCAAACACCAAACTTTACACACCGTGTGGTTTATAGCTCACCACACCAAACTCTACACACCGTGTGGTTTGTAGCTCACCACACTAACTTAATCAACAAAATACAAGCTCAAAAATGGCTCTAAGAATAGCCGGGTATGAGATAAGTTTAGGCTCAAAGGCTGGCTCTTTAGTAGCTGGATTTGTAAGTGTTCAGACTCAATTTATGTTCTGGAAATCAGATTGTTCAAGTAAAAAAATGGCTCTTGAGGAAATGATAAGAATCAAGTAAGAAAGGCTCAAGAGTAACAATAAAGCTTTACTTGGCTAGTGTGTATGATCTCTCTTCAAAATCAAGTATGTAATCAAGGAATGAATGAGTGAAAGAATGAAAGCTTAGAAGATGAAGAACACTAGAGAGAGAGAGTGTAATTTTCGGCCAAGTATATGCACCATAGACAAAGAGTTAGTTTTTATAGAAAAATTGTGGAGTGTAAGCTCATGAAATGAGGGCCATTGGATTGATAAGAAAGATATGGACCCTTGGATCATTATAGACGTTAGATGGCTTAGAGAAGTGTGAAAATGATTACAACAAGTCTTTTTTTGTAGGAAGAAATAATGGCTTTTGGATGGATATAGACTTTGGAGGCCACCTTGAAAGATACAACAATTGACTTGAGAAAAGTTTGTCTTTTAGGTGGAGTAAATCATGGCTTTTGATTGGATATAGACTTTAGAGGCATCTTGAAAGATACAACCATTGACTTGAGAAAAGTTTGTCTCTTAGGTGGAGTAAATCATGGCCTTTGGATCAAGTGAAGATTCAATTTTGGCCATAGGATGTAAAGTAGGAGAGATAAGAATAAAGCTTGAATCTTTGGCCATTGGATTAAAATGTGATTTTGATGTAGAGAGAATATGATCCATTGGATGTGGAGTGTCTTGGTGGGAAAGAGAAATGGTTTTGAAATAAAGCTTCCCACACATGTGAAGAGAAAAACTTGTCATAAGACTTGTTGTACCTCTTGTCTCCTTCTTTCAAATTAACTTTTCCTTCTCTTCTCTTTTGGCTCCAAGTCTTCTAATTAAGATGTAACTATGGTTAACTTGTCTTCTTTGCCATGTCATCAATGCCATGTCAACAATGCCATGTCAGCTGCCACGTCACGTCCGTCGATTCTGACTTTGACTAGGAAGTTAATTTTACTTCAATTGATCCCAATTAAGCTCCAAGACATCTTTGGCAACACTTGGCTTATGTTGACCACGAAATTTACTTTCTTAATCATGTTTGACACTGATTAAGCCTTCACTAATGTTGGTCAAGGATGACATTAGGACCAATTTACGTTTTGGTCACCCTACACACAAATCATACTCAAAACATGCTATGTAAACCCTTTTAGGGTTTCTTGCAATTAGTCCACGTTAGTTCAATAATCAAATCATCAAATAAGCACAATTGAACTAGTTTAATATAAGTCTTGAATTCCTAAACTAATCAAGTAGGCATATGCACCTAGGTTTCTCAATACAATCAATAGATCAAAGTTCAATCAAAACATGCCGTTGTAATCACTCAAAGATATATTCAACATAACTTTCTAGTTGAGCCTTCGTGCCACGTTTCATAAGGTAAAGGCGCGAATAGACCAAGTTATGTCTCAAATTGCACAAAAACGAGAAAAGCTCCTCTATGGAGAGAGTTGAGCAATTCCAAAGGATCAATGTGGACCGTTGTACTCTATTTAGTGCTCTTAAAAGCTTAACTTGCTAGTTGAGCCTTCGTGCCACGTTTCGTAAGGTAAATTTGCGAATAGACCAAGTTATGTTTGAAATTGCACAAACACGTGAAAAGCTCCTCTATGGAGAGAGTTGAGCAATTCCAAAGCATCAATGTGGACCGCTGTATTGTATTTAGGGTTCTTAGAAGTCTAGCTTGCTAGTTTAGCCTTCGTGCAATGTTACGTAAGTTAAAGATGCGAACAGACCAAGTTATGTTTGAAATTGCACAAAAACGTGAAAAGCTCCTCTATGGAGAGAGTTGAGCAATTCCAAAGCATCAATGTGGACCGTTGTACTCTATTTAGTGCCCTTAAAAGCTTAACTTGCTAGTTGAGCCTTCGTGCCACGTTTAGCAAGGTAAATTTGCGAATAGACCAAGTTATGTTTGAAATTGCACAAACACGTGAAAAGCTCCTCTATGGAGAGAGTTGAGCAATTCCAAAGCATCAATGTGGACCGCTGTACTGTATTTAGTGTTCTTAGAAGTCTAGCTTGCTAGTTTAGCCTTCGTGCAGCGTTATGTAAGTTAAAGATGCGAACAGACCAAGTTATGTTTGAAATTGCACAAAAAAGTGAAAAGCTCCTCTCTGGAGAGAGTTGAGCAATTCCAAAGCATCAATGTGGACCGTTGTACTCTATTTAGTGCTCTTAAAAGTCTTGCTTGCAAGTTGAGCCTTCGTGCAACGTTTCGTAATGTAAAGATGCGAATAGACCAAGTTATGTTTAAAATTGCAAAAAAACTTGAAAAGCTCCTCTATGGAGAGAGTTGAGCAATTCCAAAGCATCAATGTGGACCGTTGTACTCTATTTAGTATTCTTAGAGGTCTAACTTGCTAATTTAGCCTTCGTGCAACGTTAGGTAAGTTAAAGATGTGAATAGACCAAGTTATGTTTGAAAATGCACAACAACGTGAAAAGCTCCTCTATGGAGAGAGTAGAGCAATTCCAAAGCATCAATGTGGACCGTTGTACTCTATTTAGTGCTCTTAAAAGTCTTAACTGCTAGTTGAGCCTTCGTGGCACGTTTCACAAGGTAAAGACGCGAATAGACCAAGTTATGTCTCAAATTGCACAAAAACATGAAAAGCTCCTCTATTGAGAGAGTTGAGCAATTCCAAAGCATCAATGTCGGCCGTTGTACTCTATTTAGTGCTCTTAAAAGCTTAACTTGCTAGTTGAGCCTTCGTGCCACGTTTCGCAAGATAAATTTGCGAATAGACCAAGTTATGTTTGAAATTACGGAAACACGTGAAATCTCCTCTATGGAGAGAGTTGAGCAATTCCAAAGCATCAATGTGGACCGTTGTACTCTATTTAGTGCTCTTAAAAGTCTTGCTTGCAAGTTGAGCCTTCGTGCAACGTTTCGTAATGTAAAGATGCGAATAGACCAAGTTATGTTTAAAATTGCAAAAAAACTTGAAAAGCTCCTCTATGGAGAGAGTTGAGCAATTCCAAAGCATCAATGTGGACCGCTGTACTGTATTTAGTATTCTTAGAGGTCTAACTTGCTAATTTAGCCTTCGTGCAACGTTACGTAAGTTAAAGATGTGAATAGACCAAGTTATGTTTGAAAAAGCACAAAAACGTGAAAAGCTCCTCTATGGAGAGAGTAGAGCAATTCCAAAGCATCAATGTGGACCGTTGTACTCTATTTAGTGCTCTTAAAAGTCTTACTTGCTAGTTGAGCCTTCGTGCCACGTTTCACAAGGTAAAGACGCGAATAGACCAAGTTATGTCTCAAATTGCACAAAAACGTGAAAAGCTCCTCTGTGGAGAGAGTTGAGGAATTCCAAAGCATCAATGTGGACCGTTGTACTCTATTTAGTGCTCTTAAAAGCTTAACTTGCTAGTTGAGCCTTCGTGCCACGTTTCGTAAGGTAAATTTGCGAATAGACCAAGTTATGTTTGAAATTGCACAAACACGTGAAAAGCTCCTCTATGGAGAGAGTTGAGCAATTCCAAAGCATCAATGTGGACCGCTGTACTCTATTTACTGTTCTTAGAAGTCTAGCTTGCTAGTTTAGCCTTCGTGCAACGTTACGTAAGTTAAAGATGCGAACAGACCAAGTTATGTTTGAAATTGCACAAAAACATGAAAAGCTCCTCTCTGGAGAGAGTTGAGCAATTCCAAAGCATCAATGTGGACCGTTGTACTCTATTTAGTGCTCTTAGAAGTCTTGCTTGCTAGTTGAGCCTTCGTGCAACGTTTCGTAATGTCAAGATGCAAATAGACCAAGTTATGTTTGAAATTGCACAAAAACGGGAAAAGCTCCTCTATGGAGAGAGTTGAGCAATTCCAAAGCATCAATGTGGACCTTTGTACTCGATTTAGTGCTCTTAAAAGTCTAACTTTCTAGTTGAGCCTTCGTGCCACGTTTCATAAGGTAAAGGCGCGAATAGACCAAGTTATGTCTCAAATTGCACAAAAACGAGAAAAGCTCCTCTATGGAGAGAGTTGAGCAATTCCAAAGCATCAATGTGGACCGATGTACTCTATTTAGTGCTCTTAAAAGCTTAACTTGCTAGTTGAGCCTTCGTGCCACGTTTCGTAAGGTAAATTTGCGAATAGACCAAGTTATGTTTGAAATTGCACAAACACGTGAAAAGCTCCTCTATGGAGAGAGTTGAGCAATTCCAAAGCATCAATGTGGACTGCTGTATTGTATTTAGTGTTCTTAGAAGTCTAGCTTGCTAGTTTAGCCTTCGTGCAACGTTACGTAAGTTAAAGATGCGAACAGACCATGTTATGTTTGAAATTGCACAAAAACGTGAAAAGCTCCTCTCTGGAGAGAGTTGAGCAATTCCAAAGCATCAATGTGGACCGTTCTACTCTATTTAGTGCTCTTCAAAGTCTTGCTTGCTAGTTGAGCTTTCGTGCAACGTTTTGTAATGTAAAGATGCGAGTAGACCAAGTTATGTCTAAAATTGCACAAAAACGTGAAAAGCTCCTCTATGGAGAGAATTTAGCAATTCCAAAGCATCAATGTGGACCGCTGTACTCTATTCAGTGTTCTTAGAGGTCTAACTTGCTAATTTAGCCTTCGTACAACGTTACGTAAGTTAAAGATGCGAATAGACCAAGTTATGTTTGAAAATGCACAAAACGTGAAAAGCTCCTCTATGGAGAGAGTTGAGAAATTCCAAAGCATCAATGTGGACCGTTGTACTCCATTTAGTGCTCTTAAAAGTCTTACTTGCTAGTTGAGCCTTCGTGCCACGTTTCATAAGGTAAAGACGCGAATAGACCAAGTTATGTCTCAAATTGCACAAAAACGTGAAAAGCTCCTCTATGGAGAGAGTTGAGGAATTCCAAAGCATCAATGTGGACCGTTGTACTCTATTTAGTGCTCTTAAAAGTCTTACTTGCTAGTTGAGCCTTCGTGCCACGTTTCATAAGGTAAAGACGCGAATAGACCAAGTTATGTCTCAAATTGCACAAAAACGTGAAAAGCTCCTCCATTGAGAGAGTTGAGCAATTCCAAAGCATCAATGTGGGCCGTTGTACTCTATTTAGTGCTCTTAAAAGCTTAACTTGCTAGTTGAGCCTTCGTGCCACGTTTCGCAAGTTAAATTTGCGAATAGACCAAGTTATGTTTGAAATTGCGCAAACACGTGAAAAGCTCCTCTATGGAGAGAGTTGAGGAATTCCAAAGCATCAATGTGGACCGTTGTACTCTATTTAGTGCTCTTAAAAGTCTTACTTGCTAGTTGAGCCTTCGTGCCACGTTTCATAAGGTAAAGACGCGAATAGACCAAGTTATGTCTCAAATTGCACAAAAACGTGGAAAGCTCCTCTATTGAGAGAGTTGAGCAATTCCAAAGCATCAATGTGGGCCGTTGTACTCTATTTAGTGCTCTTAAAAGCTTAACTTGCTAGTTGAGCCTTCGTGCCACGTTTCGCAAGTTAAATTTGCGAATAGACCAAGTTATGTTTGAAATTGCGCAAACACGTGAAAAGCTCCTCTATGGAGAGAGTTGAGCAATTCCAAAGCATCAATGTGGACCGTTGTACTCTATTTAGTATTCTTAGAGGTCTAACTTGTTAATTTAGCCTTCGTGCAACGTTACGTAAGTTAAAGATGTGAATAGACCAAGTTATGTTTGAAAATGCACAAAAACGTGAAAAGCTCCTCTATGGAGAGAGTAGAGCAATTCCAAATCATCAATGTGGACCGTTGTACTCCATTTAGTGCTCTTAAAAGTCTTACTTGCTAGTTGAGCCTTCGTGCCACGTTTCATAAGGTAAAGACGCGAATAGACCAAGTTATGTCTCAAATTGCACAAAAACGTGAAAAGCTCCTCTATGGAGAGAGTTGAGGAATTCCAAAGCATCAATGTGGACCGTTGTACTCTATTTAGTGCTCTTAAAAGTCTTACTTGCTAGTTGAGCCTTCGTGCCACGTTTCATAAGGTAAAGACGCGAATAGACCAAGTTATGTCTCAAATTGCACAAAAACGTGAAAAGCTCCTCTATTGAGAGAGTTGAGCAATTCCAAAGCATCAATGTGGGCCGTTGTACTATATTTAGTGCTCTTAAAAGCTTAACTTGCTAGTTGAGCCTTCGTGCCACGTTTCGCAAGTTAAATTTGCGAATAGACCAAGTTATGTTTGAAATTGCGCAAACACGTGAAAAGCTCCTCTATGGAGAGAGTTGAGGAATTCCAAAGCATCAATGTGGACCGTTGTACTCTATTTAGTGCTCTTAAAAGTCTTACTTGCTAGTTGAGCCTTCGTGCCACGTTTCATAAGGTAAAGACGCGAATAGACCAAGTTATGTCTCAAATTGCACAAAAACGTGGAAAGCTCCTCTATTGAGAGAGTTGAGCAATTCCAAAGCATCAATGTGGGCCGTTGTACTCTATTTAGTGCTCTTAAAAGCTTAACTTGCTAGTTGAGCCTTCGTGCCACGTTTCGCAAGTTAAATTTGCGAATAGACCAAGTTATGTTTGAAATTGCGCAAACACGTGAAAAGCTCCTCTATGGAGAGAGTTGAGCAATTCCAAAGCATCAATGTGGACCGTTGTACTCTATTTAGTATTCTTAGAGGTCTAACTTGTTAATTTAGCCTTCGTGCAACGTTACGTAAGTTAAAGATGTGAATAGACCAAGTTATGTTTGAAAATGCACAAAAACGTGAAAAGCTCCTCTATGGAGAGAGTAGAGCAATTCCAAATCATCAATGTGGACCGTTGTACTCTATTTAGTGCTCTTAAAAGTCTTACTTGCTAGTTGAGCCTTCGTGGCACGTTTCACAAGGTAAAGACGCGAATAGACCAAGTTCTGTCTCAAATTGCCCAAAAACGTGAAAAGCTCCTCCATTGAGAGAGTTGAGCAATTCCAAAGCATCAATGTCGGCCGTTGTACTCTATTTAGTGCTCTTAAAAGCTTAACTTGCTAGTTGAGGCCTCGTGCCACGTTTCGCAAGGTAAATTTGCGAATAGACCAAGTTATGTTTGAAATTGCGCAAACACGTGAAAGCTCCTTTATGGAGAGAGTTGAGCAATTCCAAAGCATCAATGTGGACCGCTGTACTCTATTTACTGTTCTTAGAAGTCTAGCTTGCTAGTTTAGCCTTCGTGCAACGTTACGTAAGTTAAAGATGCGAACAGACCAAGTTATGTTTGAAATTGCACAAAAACATGAAAAGCTCCTCTCTGGAGAGAGTTGAGCAATTCTAAAGCATCAATGTGGACCGTTGTACTCTATTTAGTGCTCTTAAATGTCTTGCTTGCTAGTTGAGCCTTCGTGCAACGTTTCGTAATGTCAAGATGCAAATAGACCAAGTTATGTTTGAAATTGCACAAAAACGAGAAAAGCTCCTCTATGGAGAGAGTTGAGCAATTCCAAAGCATCAATGTGGACCTTTGTACTCTATTTAGTGCTCTTAAAAGTCTAACTTTCTAGTTGAGCCTTCGTGCCACGTTTCATAAGGTAAAGCCGCGAATAGACCAAGTTATGTCTCAAGTTGCACAAAAACGAGAAAAGCTCCTCTACGGAGAGAGTTGAGCAATTCCAAAGCATCAATGTGGACCAATGTACTCTATTTAGTGCTCTTAAAAGCTTAACTTGCTAGTTGAGCCTTCGTGCCACGTTTCGTAAGGTAAATTTGTGAATACACCAAGTTATGTTTGAAATTGCACAAACACGTGAAAAGCTCCTCTATGGAGAGAGTTGAGCAATTCCAAAGCATCAATGTGGACCGCTGTATTGTATTTAGTGTTCTTAGAAGTCTAGCTTGCTAGTTTAGCCTTCGTGCAACGTTACGTAAGTTAAAGATGCGAACAGACCAATTTATGTTTGAAATTGCACAAAAAGGTGGAAAGCTCCTCTCTGGAGAGAGTTGAGCAATTCCAAAGCATCAATGTGGACCGTTGTACTCTATTTAGTGCTCTTAAAAGTCTTGCTTGCTAGTTGAGCCTTCGTGCAACGTTTCGTAATGTAAAGATGCGAATAGACCAAGTTATGTTTAAAATTGCACAAAAACGTGAAAAGCTCCTCTATGGAGAGAGTTGAGAAATTCCAAAGCATCAATGTGGACCGTTGTACTCTATTTAGTGTTCTTAAAAGTCTTACTTGCTAGTTGAGCCTTCGTGCCACGTTTCATAAGGTAAAGATGCGAATAGACCAAGTTATGTGTCAAATTGCACAAAAACGTGAAAAGCTCCTCTATGGAGAGAGTTGAGGAATTCCAAAGCATCAATGTGGACCGTTGTACTCTATTTAGTGCTCTTAAAAGCTTAACTTGCTAGCTGATTCTTCGTGCCACGTTTCGTAAGGTAAATTTGCGAATAGGCCAAGTTATGTTTGAAATTGCACAAACACGTGAAAAGCTCCTCTATGGAGAGAGTTGAGCAATTCCAAAGCATCAATGTGGACCGTTGTACTCTATTTAGTGCTCTTAAAAGCTTAACTTGCTAGTTGAGCCTTCGTGCCACGTTTCGCAAGTTAAATTTGCGAATAGACCAAGTTATGTTTGAAATTGCGCAAACACGTGAAAAGCTCCTCTATGGAGAGAGTTGAGCAATTCCAAAGCATCAATGTGGACCGTTGTACTCTATTTAGTATTCTTAGAGGTCTAACTTGTTAATTTAGCCTTCGTGCAACGTTACGTAAGTTAAAGATGTGAATAGACCAAGTTATGTTTGAAAATGCACAAAAACGTGAAAAGCTCCTCTATGGAGAGAGTAGAGCAATTCCAAATCATCAATGTGGACCGTTGTACTCTATTTAGTGCTCTTAAAAGTCTTACTTGCTAGTTGAGCCTTCGTGGCACGTTTCACAAGGTAAAGACGCGAATAGACCAAGTTCTGTCTCAAATTGCCCAAAAACGTGAAAAGCTCCTCCATTGAGAGAGTTGAGCAATTCCAAAGCATCAATGTCGGCCGTTGTACTCTATTTAGTGCTCTTAAAAGCTTAACTTGCTAGTTGAGGCCTCGTGCCACGTTTCGCAAGGTAAATTTGCGAATAGACCAAGTTATGTTTGAAATTGCGCAAACACGTGAAAGCTCCTTTATGGAGAGAGTTGAGCAATTCCAAAGCATCAATGTGGACCGCTGTACTCTATTTACTGTTCTTAGAAGTCTAGCTTGCTAGTTTAGCCTTCGTGCAACGTTACGTAAGTTAAAGATGCGAACAGACCAAGTTATGTTTGAAATTGCACAAAAACATGAAAAGCTCCTCTCTGGAGAGAGTTGAGCAATTCTAAAGCATCAATGTGGACCGTTGTACTCTATTTAGTGCTCTTAAAAGTCTTGCTTGCTAGTTGAGCCTTCGTGCAACGTTTCGTAATGTCAAGATGCAAATAGACCAAGTTATGTTTGAAATTGCACAAAAACGAGAAAAGCTCCTCTATGGAGAGAGTTGAGCAATTCCAAAGCATCAATGTGGACCTTTGTACTCTATTTAGTGCTCTTAAAAGTCTAACTTTCTAGTTGAGCCTTCGTGCCACGTTTCATAAGGTAAAGCCGCGAATAGACCAAGTTATGTCTCAAGTTGCACAAAAACGAGAAAAGCTCCTCTACGGAGAGAGTTGAGCAATTCCAAAGCATCAATGTGGACCGATGTACTCTATTTAGTGCTCTTAAAAGCTTAACTTGCTAGTTGAGCCTTCGTGCCACGTTTCGTAAGGTAAATTTGTGAATACACCAAGTTATGTTTGAAATTGCACAAACACGTGAAAAGCTCCTCTATGGAGAGAGTTGAGCAATTCCAAAGCATCAATGTGGACCGCTGTATTGTATTTAGTGTTCTTAGAAGTCTAGCTTGCTAGTTTAGCCTTCGTGCAACGTTACGTAAGTTAAAGATGCGAACAGACCAATTTATGTTTGAAATTGCACAAAAAGGTGGAAAGCTCCTCTCTGGAGAGAGTTGACCAATTCCAAAGCATCAATGTGGACCGTTGTACTCTATTTAGTGCTCTTAAAAGTCTTGCTTGCTAGTTGAGCCTTCGTGCAACGTTTCGTAATGTAAAGATGCGAATAGACCAAGTTATGTTTAAAATTGCACAAAAACGTGAAAAGCTCCTCTATGGAGAGAGTTGAGAAATTCCAAAGCATCAATGTGGACCGTTGTACTCTATTTAGTGTTCTTAAAAGTCTTACTTGCTAGTTGAGCCTTCGTGCCACGTTTCATAAGGTAAAGATGCGAATAGACCAAGTTATGTGTCAAATTGCACAAAAACGTGAAAAGCTCCTCTATGGAGAGAGTTGAGGAATTCCAAAGCATCAATGTGGACCGTTGTACTCTATTTAGTGCTCTTAAAAGCTTAACTTGCTAGCTGATTCTTCGTGCCACGTTTCGTAAGGTAAATTTGCGAATAGGCCAAGTTATGTTTGAAATTGCACAAACACGTGAAAAGCTCCTCTATGGAGAGAGTTGAGCAATTCCAAAGCATCAATGTGGACCGTTGTACTCTATTTAGTGCTCTTAAAAGTCTAACTTTCTAGTTGAGCCTTCGTGCCACGTTTCATAAGGTAAAGCCGCGAATAGACCAAGTTATGTCTCAAGTTGCACAAAAACGAGAAAAGCTCCTCTACGGAGAGAGTTGAGCAATTCCAAAGCATCAATGTGGACCGATGTACTCTATTTAGTGCTCTTAAAAGCTTAACTTGCTAGTTGAGCCTTCGTGCCACGTTTCGTAAGGTAAATTTGTGAATACACCAAGTTATGTTTGAAATTGCACAAACACGTGAAAAGCTCCTCTATGGAGAGAGTTGAGCAATTCCAAAGCATCAATGTGGACCGCTGTATTGTATTTAGTGTTCTTAGAAGTCTAGCTTGCTAGTTTAGCCTTCGTGCAACGTTACGTAAGTTAAAGATGCGAACAGACCAATTTATGTTTGAAATTGCACAAAAAGGTGGAAAGCTCCTCTCTGGAGAGAGTTGAGCAATTCCAAAGCATCAATGTGGACCGTTGTACTCTATTTAGTGCTCTTAAAAGTCTTGCTTGCTAGTTGAGCCTTCGTGCAACGTTTCGTAATGTAAAGATGCGAATAGACCAAGTTATGTTTAAAATTGCACAAAAACGTGAAAAGCTCCTCTATGGAGAGAGTTGAGAAATTCCAAAGCATCAATGTGGACCGTTGTACTCTATTTAGTGTTCTTAAAAGTCTTACTTGCTAGTTGAGCCTTCGTGCCACGTTTCATAAGGTAAAGATGCGAATAGACCAAGTTATGTGTCAAATTGCACAAAAACGTGAAAAGCTCCTCTATGGAGAGAGTTGAGGAATTCCAAAGCATCAATGTGGACCGTTGTACTCTATTTAGTGCTCTTAAAAGCTTAACTTGCTAGCTGATTCTTCGTGCCACGTTTCGTAAGGTAAATTTGCGAATAGGCCAAGTTATGTTTGAAATTGCACAAACACGTGAAAAGCTCCTCTATGGAGAGAGTTGAGCAATTCCAAAGCATCAATGTGGACCGTTGTACTCTATTTAGTGCTCTTAAAAGCTTAACTTGCTAGTTGAGCCTTCGTGCCACGTTTTGCAAGGTAAATTTGCGAATAGACCAAGTTATGTTTGAAATTGCACAAACACGTGAAAAGCTCCTCTATGGAGAGAGTTGAGCAATTCCAAAGCATCAATGTGGACCGCTGTATTGTATTTAGTGTTCTTAGAAGTCTAGCTTGCTAGTTTAGCCTTCGTGCAACGTTACGTAAGTTAAAGATGCGAACAGACCAAGTTATGTTTGAAATTGCACAAAAAGGTGAAAAGCTCCTCTCTGGAGAGAGTTGAGCAATTCCAAAGCATCAATGTGGACCGTTGTACTCTATTTAGTGCTCTTAAAAGTCTTGCTTGCAAGTTGAGCCTTCGTGCAACGTTTCGTAATGTAAAGATGCGCATAGACCAAGTTATGTTTAAAATTGCAAAAAAACTTGAAAAACTCCTCTATGGAGAGAGTTGAGCAATTCCAAAGCATCAATGTGGACCGTTGTACTCTATTTAGTATTCTTAGAGGTCTAACTTGCTAATTTAGCCTTCGTGCAACGTTACGTAAGTTAAAGATGTGAATAGACCAAGTTATGTTTGAAAATGCACAAAAACGTGAAAAGCTCCTCTATGGAGAGAGTAGAGCAATTCCAAAGCATCAATGTGGACCGTTGTACTCTATTTAGTGCTCTTAAAAGTCTTACTTGCTAGTTGAGCCTTCGTGCCACGTTTCACAAGGTAAAGACGCGAATAGACCAAGTTATGTCTCAAATTGCACAAAAACGTGAAAAGCTCCTCTATGGAGAGAGTTGAGCAATTCCAAAGCATCAATGTGGACCGTTGTACTCTATTTAGTGCTCTTAAAAGTCTTACTTGCTAGTTGAGCCTTCGTGCCACGTTTCATAAGGTAAAGACGCGAATAGACCAAGTTATGTGTCAAATTGCACAAAAACGTGAAAAGCTCCTCTATGGAGAGAGTTGAGCAATTCCAAAGCATCAATGTAGACCGTTGTACTCTATTTAGTGCTCTTAAAAGCTTAACTTGCTAGTTGAGCCTTCGTGCCACGTTTAGCAAGGTAAATTTGCGAATAGACCAAGTTATGTTTGAAATTGCACAAACACGTGAAAAGCTCCTCTATGGAGAGAGTTGAGCAATTCCAAAGCATCAATGTGGACCGCTGTACTCTATTTAGTGTTCTTAGAGGTCTAACTTGCTAATTTAGCCTTCGTGCAACGTTACGTAAGTTAAAGATGCGAATAGACCAAGTTGTGTTTGAAATTGCACAAAAACGTGAAAAGCTCCTCTCTGGAGAGAGTCGAGCAATTCCAAAGCATCAATGTGGACCGTTGTACTCTATTGAGTGCTCTTAAAAGTCTTGCTTGCAAGTTGAGCCTTCGTGCAACGTTTCGTAATGTAAAGATGCGAATAGACCAAGTTATGTTTAAAATTACAAAAAAACTTGAAAAGCTCCTCTATGGAGAGAGTTGAGCAATTCCAAAGCATCAATGTGGACCGTTGTACTCTATTTAGTATTCTTAGAGGTCTAACTTGCTAATTTAGCCTTCGTGCAACGTTACGTATGTTAAAGATGTTAATAGACCAAGTTATGTTTGAAAATGCACAAAAACGTGAAAAGCTCCTCTATGGAGAGAGTAGAGCAATTCCAAAGCATCAATGTGGACCGTTGTACTCTATTTAGTGCTCTTAAAAGTCTTACTTGCTAGTTGAGCCTTCGTGCCACGTTTCACAAGGTAAAGACGTGAATAGACCAAGTTATGTCTCAAATTGCACAAAAACGTGAAAAGCTCCTCTATGGAGAGAGTTGAGGAATTCCAAAGCATCAATGTGGACCGTTGTACTCTATTTAGTGCTCTTAAAAGCTTAACTTGCTAGTTGAGCCTTCGTGCCACGTTTCGTAAGGTAAATTTGCGAATAGACCAAGTTATGTTTGAAATTGCACAAAAACGTGAAAAGCTCCTCTATGGAGAGAGTTGAGCAATTCCAAAGCATCAATGTTGACCGTTATACTCTATTTAGCGTTCTTAGAAGTCTAACTTGCTAGTTTAGCCTTCGTGCAACGTTATGTAAGTTAAAGATGCGAATAGACCAAGTTATGTTTGAAATTGCACAAAAACGTGAAAAGCTCCTCTATGGAGAGAGTTGAGCAATTCCAAAGCATCAATGTGGACCGCTGTACTCTATTTAGTGTTCTTAGAGGTCTAACATGCTAATTTATCCTTCGTGCAACGTTACGTAAGTTAAAGATGCGAATAGACCAAGTTTTGTTTGAAAATGCACAAAAACGTGAAAAGCTCCTCTATGGAGAGAGTTGAGCAGTTCCAAAGCATCAATGTGGACCGTTGTACTCTATTTAGTGCTCTTAAAAGTCTTGCTTGCTAGTTTAGCCTTCGTGCAACGTAAGCGAACAGACCAAGTTATGTTTGAAATTGCACAAAAACGTGAAAAGCTCCTCTCTGGAGAGAGTTGAGCAATTCCAAAGCATCAATATGGACCGTTATACTCTATTTAGTGCTCTTAAAAGTCTTGCTTGCTAGTTGACCCTTCGTGCAACGTTTCGTAATGTAAAGATGCGAATAGACCAAGTTATGTTTAAAATTGCACAAAAACGTAAAAAGCTCCTCTATGGAGAGAGTTGAGCAATTCCAAAGCATCAATGTGGACCGTTGTACTCTATTTAGTGCTCTTAAAAGTCTTACTTGCTAGTTGAGCCTTCGTGCCACGTTTCATAAGGTAAAGACGCGAATAGACCAAGTTATGTGTCAAATTGCACAAAAACCTGAAAAGCTCGTCTATGGAGAGAGTTGAGGAATTCCAAAGCATCAATGTGGACCGTTGTACTCTATTTAGTGCTTTTAAAAGCTTAACTTGCTAGTTGAGCCTTCGTGCCATGTTTCGTAATGTAAAGATGCGAATAGACCAAGTTATGTTTAATTTGCAAAAAAAGTTGAAAAACTCCTCTATGGAGAGAGTTGAGCAATTCCACAGCATCAATGTGGACCGTTGTACTCTATTCAGTATTCTTAGAGGTCTAACTTGCTAATTTAGCCTTCGTGCAACGTTAGGTAAGTTAAAGATGTGAATAGACCAAGTTATGTTTGAAAATGCACAAAAACGTGAAAAGCTCCTCTATGGAGAGAGTAGAGCAATTCCAAAGCGTCAATGTGGACCGTTGTACTCTATTTAGTGCTCTTAAAAGCTTAACTTGCTAGTTGAGCCTTCGTGCCACGTTTCGTAAGGTAAATTTGCGAATAGGCCAAGTTATGTTTGAAATTGTACAAACACGTGAAAAGCTCCTCTATGGAGAGAGTTGAGCAATTCCAAAGCATCAATGTGGACCGTTGTACTCTATTTAGTGCTCTTAAAAGCTTAACTTGCTAGTTGAGCCTTCGTACCACGTTTCGCAAGGTAAATTTGCGAATAGACCAAGTTATGTTTGAAATTGCACAAACACGTGAAAAGCTCCTCTATGGAGAGAGTTGAGCAATTCCAAAGCATCAATGTGGACCGCTGTATTGTATTTAGTGTTCTTAGAAGTCTAGCTTGCTAGTTTAGCCTTCGTGCAACGTTACGTAAGTTAAAGATGCGAACAGACCAAGTTATGTTTGAAATTGCACAAAAAGGTGAAAAGCTCCTCTCTGGAGAGAGTTGAGCAATTCCAAAGCATCAATGTGGACCATTGTACTCTATTTAGTGCTCTTAAAAGTCTTGCTTGCAAGTTGAGCCTTCGTGCAACGTTTCGTAATGTAAAGATGCGAATAGACCAAGTTATGTTTAAAATTGCAAAAAAACTTGAAAAGCTCCTCTATGGAGAGAGTTGAGCAATTCCAAAGCATCAATGTGGACCGTTGTACTCTATTTAGTATTCTTAGAGGTCTAACTTGCTAATTTAGCCTTCGTGCAACGTTACGTAAGTTAAAGATGTGAATAGACCAAGTTATGTTTGAAAATGCACAAAAACGTGAAAAGCTCCTCTATGGAGAGAGTAGAGCAATTCCAAAGCATCAATGTGGACCGTTGTACTCTATTTAGTGCTCTTAAAAGTCTTACTTGCTAGTTGAGCCTTCGTGCCACGTTTCACAAGGTAAAGACGCGAATAGACCAAGTTATGTCTCAAATTGCACAAAAACGTGAAAAGCTCCTCTATGGAGAGAGTTGAGCAATTCCAAAGCATCAATGTGGACCGTTGTACTCTATTTAGTGCTCTTAAAAGTCTTACTTGCTAGATGAGCCTTCGTGCCACGTTTCATAAGGTAAAGACGCGAATAGACCAAGTTATGTGTCAAATTGCACAAAAACGTGAAGAGCTCCTCTATGGAGAGAGTTGAGCAATTCCAAAGCATCAATGTGGACCGTTGTACTCTATTTAGTGCTCTTAAAAGCTTAACTTGCAAGTTGAGCCTTCGTGCCACGTTTAGCAAGGTAAATTTGCGAATAGACCAAGTTATGTTTGAAATTGCACAAACACGTGAAAAGCTCCTCTATGGAGAGAGTTGAGCAATTCCAAAGCATCAATGTGGACCGCTGTACTCTATTTAGTGTTATTAGAGGTCTAACTTGCTAATTTAGCCTTCGTGCAACGTTACGTAAGTTAAAGATGCGAATAGACCAAGTTGTGTTTGAAATTGCACAAAAACGTGAAAAGCTCCTCTCTGGAGAGAGTTGAGCAATTCCAAAGCATCAATGTGGACCGTTGTACTCTATTTAGTGCTCTTAAAAGTCTTGCTTGCAAGTTGAGCCTTCGTGCAACGTTTCGTAATGTAAAGATGCGAATAGACCAAGTTATGTTTAAAATTGCAAAAAAACTTGAAAAGCTCCTCTATGGAGAGAGTTGAGCAATTCCAAAGCATCAATGTGGACCGTTGTACTCTATTTAGTATTCTTAGAGGTCTAACTTGCTAATTTAGCCTTCGTGCAACGTTACGTAAGTTAAAGATGTGAATAGACCAAGTTATGTTTGAAAATGCACAAAAACGTGAAAAGCTCCTCTATGGAGAGAGTAGAGCGATTCCAAAGCATCAATGTGGACCGTTGTACTCTATTTAGTGCTCTTAAAAGTCTTACTTGCTGGTTGAGCCTTCGTGCCACGTTTCACAAGGTAAAGACGCGAATAGACCAAGTTATGTCTCAAATTGCACAAAAACGTGAAAAGCTCCTCTAAGGAGAGAGTTGAGCAATTCCAAAGCATCAATGGGGACCGTTGTACTCTATTTAGTGCTCTTAGAAGTCTTACTTGCTAGTTGAGCCTTCGTGCCACGTTTCATAAGGTAAAGACGCGAATAGACCAAGTTATGTGTCAAATTGCACAAAAACGTGAAAAGCTCCTCCATGGAGAGAGTTGAGCAATTTCAAAGCATCAATGTGGACCGTTGTACTCTATTTAGTGCTCTTAAAAGCTTAACTTGCTAGTTGAGCCTTCGTGCCACGTTTAGCAAGGTAAATTTGCGAATAGACCAAGTTATGTTTGAAATTGCACAAACACGTGAAAAGCTCCTCTATGGAGAGAGTTGAGCAATTCCAAAGCATCAATGAGGACCGCTGTACTCTATTTAGTGTTCTTAGAGGTCTAACTTGCTAATTTAGCCTTCGTGCAACGTTACGTAAGTTAAAGATGCGAATAGACCAAGTTGTGTTTGAAATTGCACAAAAACGTGAAAAGCTCCTCTCTGGAGAGAGTTGAGCAATTCCAAAGCATCAATGTGGACCGTTGTACTCTATTTAGTGCTCTTAAAAGTCTTGCTTGCAAGTTGAGCCTTCGTGCAACGTTTCTTAATGTAAAGATGCGAATAGACCAAGTTATGTTTAAAATTGCAAAAAAACTTGAAAAGCTCCTCTATGGAGAGAGTTGAGCAATTCCAAAGCATCAATGTGGACCGTTGTACTCTATTTAGTATTCTTAGAGGTCTAACTTGCTAATTTAGCCTTCGTGCAACGTTACGTAAGTTAAAGATGTGAATAGACCAAGTTATGTTTGAAAATGCACAAAAACGTGAAAAGCTCCTCTATGGAGAGAGTAGAGCAATTCCAAAGCATCAATGTGGACCATTGTACTCTATTTAGTGCTCTTAAAAGTCTTACTTGCTAGTTGAGCCTTCGTGCCACGTTTCACAAGGTAAAGACGCGAATAGACCAAGTTATGTCTCAAATTGCACAAAAACGTGAAAAGCTCCTCTATGGAGAGAGTTGAGGAATTCCAAAGCATCAATGTGGACCGTTGTACTCTATTTAGTGCTCTTAAAAGCTTAACTTGCTAGTTGAGCCTTCGTGCCACGTTTCGTAAGGTAAATTTGCGAATAGACCAAGTTATGTTTGAAATTGCACAAAAACGTGAAAAGCTCCTCTATGGAGAGAGTTGAGCAATTCCAAAGCATCAATGTTGACCGTTGTACTCTATTTAGCGTTCTTAGAAGTCTAACTTGCAAGTTTAGCCTTCGTGCAACGTTATGTAAGTTAAAGATGCGAATAGACCAAGTTATGTTTGAAATTGCACAAAAACGTGAAAAGCTCCTCTATGGAGAGAGTTGAGCAATTCCAAACCATCAATGTGGACCGCTGTACTCTATTTAGTGTTCTTAGAGGTCTAACTTGCTAATTTATCCTTCGTGCAACGTTACGTAAGTTAAAGATGCGAATAGACCAAGTTTTGTTTGAAAATGCACAAAAACGTGAAAAGCTCCTCTATGGAGAGAGTTGAGCAGTTCCAAACCATCAATGTGGACCGTTGTACTCTATTTAGTGCTCTTAAAAGTCCTACTTGCTAGTTTAGCCTTCGTGCAACGTTACGTAAGTTAAAGAAGCGAACAGACCAAGTTATGTTTGAAATTGCACAAAAACGTGAAAAGCTCCTCTCTGGAGAGAGTTGAGCAATTCCAAAGCATCAATATGGACCGTTGTACTCTATTTAGTGCTCTTAAAAGTCTTGCTTGCTAGTTGACCCTTCGTGCAACGTTTCGTAATGTAAAGATGCGAATAGACCAAGTTATGTTTAAAATTCCACAAAAACGTAAAAAGCTCCTCTATGGAGAGAGTTGAGCAATTCCAAAGCATCAATGTGGACCGTTGTACTCTATTTAGTGCTCTTAAAAGTCTTACTTGCTAGTTGAGCCTTCGTGCGACGTTTCATAAGGTAAAGACGCGAATAGACCAAGTTATGTGTCAAATTGCACAAAAACGTGAAAAGCTCCTCTATGGAGAGAGTTGAGGAATTCCAAAGCATAAATGTGGACCGTTGTACTCTATTTAGTGCTCTTAAAAGCTTAACTTGCTAGTTGAGCCTTCGTGCCACGTTTCGTAATGTAAAGATGCGAATAGACCAAGTTATGTTTAAAATTGCAAAAAAAGTTGAAAAACTCCTCTATGGAGAGAGTTGAGCAATTCCACAGCATCATTGTGGACCGTTGTACTCTATTTAGTATTCTTAGAGGTCTAACTTGCTAATTTAGCCTTCGTGCAACGTTAAGTAAGTTAAAGATGTGAATAGACCAAGTTATGTTTGAAAATGCACAAAAACGTGAAAAGCTCCTCTATGGACAGAGTAGAGCAATTCCAAAGCATCAATGAGGACCGTTGTACTCTATTTAGTGCTCTTAAAAGTCTTACTTGCTGGTTGAGCCTTCGTGCCACGTTTCACAAGGTAAAGACGCGAATAGACCAAGTTATGTGTCAAATTGCACAAAAACGTGAAAAGCTCCTCGATGGAGAGAGTTGAGGAATTCCAAAGCATCAATGTGGACCGTTGTACTCTATTTAGTGCTCTTAAAAGTCTTGCTTGCTAGTTGACCCTTCGTGCAACGTTTCGTAATGTAAAGATGCGAATAGACCAAGTTATGTTTAAAATTGCACAAAAACGTAAAAAGCTCCTCTATGGAGAGAGTTGAGCAATTCCAAAGCATCAATGTGGACCATTGTACTCTATTTAGAGCTCTTAAAAGTCTTACTTGCTAGTTGAGCCTTCGTGCCACGTTTCATAAGGTAAAGACGCGAATAGACCAAGTTATGTGTCAAATTGCACAAAAACGTGAAAAGCTCCTCTATGGAGAGAGTTGAGGAATTCCAAAGCATCAATGTGGACCGTTGTACTCTATTTAGTGCTCTTAAAAGCTTAACTTGCTAGTTGAGCCTTCGTGCCACGTTTCGTAATGTAAAGATGCGAATAGACCAAGTTATGTTTAAAATTGCAAAAAAAGTTGAAAAACTCCTCTATGGAGAGAGTTGAGCAATTCCACAGCATCAATGTGGACCGTTGTACTCTATTTAGTATTCTTAGAGGTCTAACTTGCTAATTTAGCCTTCGTGCAACGTTACGTAAGTTAAAGATGTGAATAGACCAAGTTATGTTTGAAAATGCACAAAAACGTGAAAAGCTCCTCTATGGAGAGAGTAGAGCAATTCCAAAGCATCAATGTGGACCGTTGTACTCTATTTAGTGCTCTTAAAAGTCTTACTTGCTGGTTGAGCCTTCGTGCCACGTTTAACAAGGTAAAGACGCGAATAGACCAAGTTATGTCTCAAATTGCACAAAAACGTGAAAAGCTCCTCTATGGAGAGAGTTGAGGAATTCCAAAGCATCAATGTGGACCGTTGTACTCTATTTAGTGCTCTTAAAAGCTTAACTTGCTAGTTGAGCCTTCGTGCCACGTTTCGTAAGGTAAATTTGCGAATTGACCAAGTTATGTTTGAAATTGCACAAACACGTGAACAGCTCCTCTATGGAGAGAGTTGAGCAATTCCAAAGCATCAATGTGGACCGCTGTACTCTATTTAGCGTTCTTAGAAGTCTAACTTGCTAGTTTAGCCTTCGTGCAACGTTACGTAAGTTAAAGATGCGAATAGACCAAGTTATGTTTGAAATTGCACAAAAACGTGAAAAGCTCCTCTATGGAGAGAGTTGAGCAATTCCAAAGCATCAATGTGGACCGCTGTACACTATTTAGTGTTCTTAGAGGTCTAACTTGCTAATTTAGCCTTCGTGCAACGTTACGTAAGTTAAAGATGCGAATAGACCAAGTTCTGTTTGAAAATGCACAAAAACGTGAAAAGCTTCTCTATGGAGAGAGTTGAGCAATTCCAAAGCATCAATGTGGACCGTTGTACTCTATTTAGTGCTCTTAAAAGTCTTACTTGCTAGTTGAGCCTTCGTGCCACGTTTCATAAGGTAAAGACGCGAATAGACCAAGTTATGTCTCAAATTGCACAAAAACGTGAAAAGCTCCTCTATTGAGAGAGTTGAGCAATTCCAAAGCATTAATGTGGGCCGTTGTACTCTATTTAGTGCTCTTAAAAGCTTAACTTGCTAGTCGAGCATTCGTGCCACGTTTCGCAAGGTAAATTTGCGAATAGACCAAGTTATGTTTGAAATTGCGCAAACACGTGAAAGCTCCTCTATGGAGAGAGTTGAGCAATTCCAAGGCATCAATGTGGACCGCTGTACTCTATTTACTGTTCTTAGAAGTCTAGCTTGCTAGTTTAGCCTTCGTGCAACGTTACATAAGTTAAAGATGCGAACAGACCAAGTTATGTTTGAAATTGCACAAAAACGTGAAAAGCTCCTCTCTGGAGAGAGTTGAGCAATTCCAAAGCATCAATGTGGACCGTTGTACTCTATTTAGTGCTCTTAAAAGTCTTGCTTGCTAGTTAAGCCTTCTTGCAACGTTTCATAATGTCAAGATGCAAATAGACCAAGTTATGTTTGAAATTGCACAAAAACGGGAAAAGCTCCTCTATGGAGAGAGTTGAGCAATTCCAAAGCATCAATGTGGACCTTTGTACTCTATTTAGTGCTCTTAAAAGTCTAACTTGCTAGTTGAGCCTTCGTGCCACGTTTCATAAGGTAAAGACGCGAATAGACCAAGTTATGTGTCAAATTGCACAAAAACGTGCAAAGCTCCTCTATGGAGAGAGTTTACCAATTCCAAAGCATCAATGTGGACCATTGCACTCTATTTAGTGCTCTTAAAAGTCTAACTTGCTAGTTGAGCATTCGTGCCACGTTTCATAAGGTAAAGACGCAAATAGACCAAGTTATGTCTCAAATTGCACAAAAACATGAAAAGCTGCTCTATGGAGAGAGTTGAGCAATTCCAAAGCATCAATGTGGACCGTTGTACTCTATTTAGTGCTCTTAAAAGTCTAACTTGCTAGTTGAGCCTTCGTGCCACGTTTCATTAGGTAAAGACGCGAATAGACCAAGTTATGTCTCAAATTGCACAAAAACGTGAAAAGCTCCTCTATGGAGAGAGTTGAGGAATTCCAAAGCATCAATGTGGACCGTTGTACTCTATTTAGTGCTCTTAAAAGCTTAACTTGCTAGTTGAGCCTTCGTGCCACGTTTCGTAATGTAAAGATGCGAATAGACCAAGTTATGTTTAAAATTGCAAAAAAAGTTGAAAAGCTCCTCTATGGAGAGAGTTGAGCAATTCCAAAGCATCAATGTGGACCGTTGTACTCTATTTAGTGCTCTTAAAAGTCTAACTTGCTAGTTGAGCCTTCGTGCCACGTTTCATTAGGTAAAGACGCGAATAGACCAAGTTATGTTTAAAATTCCACAAAAACGTAAAAAGCTCCTCTATGGAGAGAGTTGAGCAATTCCAAAGCATCAATGTGGACCGTTGTACTCTATTTAGTGCTCTTAAAAGTCTTACTTGCTAGTTGAGCCTTCGTGCCACGTTTCATAAGGTAAAGACGCGAATAGACCAAGTTATGTGTCAAATTGCACAAAAACGTGAAAAGCTCCTCTATGGAGAGAGTTGAGGAATTCCAAAGCATCAATGTGGACCGTTGTACTCTATTTAGTGCTCTTAAAAGCTTAACTTGCTAGTTGAGCCTTCGTGCCACGTTTCGTAATGTAAAGATGCGAATAGACCAAGTTATGTTTAAAATTGCAAAAAAAGTTGAAAAACTCCTCTATGGAGAGAGTTGAGCAATTCCACAGCATCAATGTGGACCGTTGTACTCTATTTAGTATTCTTAGAGGTCTAACTTGCTAATTTAGCCTTCGTGCAACGTTAAGTAAGTTAAAGATGTGAATAGACCAAGTTATGTTTGAAAATGCACAAAAACGTGAAAAGCTCCTCTATGGAGAGAGTAGAGCAATTCCAAAGCATCAATGTGGACCGTTTGTACTCTATTTAGTGCTCTTAAAAGTCTTACTTGCTGGTTGAGCCTTCGTGCCACGTTTCACAAGGTAAAGACGCGAATAGACCAAGTTATGTGTCAAATTGCACAAAAACGTGAAAAGCTCCTCGATGGAGAGAGTTGAGGAATTCCAAAGCATCAATGTGGACCGTTGTACTCTATTTAGTGCTCTTAAAAGTCTTGCTTGCTAGTTGACCCTTTGTGCAACGTTTCGTAATGTAAAGATGCGAATAGACCAAGTTATGTTTAAAATTGCACAAAAACGTAAAAAGCTCCTCTATGGAGAGAGTTGAGCAATTCCAAAGCATCAATGTGGACCGTTGTACTCTATTTAGTGCTCTTAAAAGTCTTACTTGCTAGTTGAGCCTTCGTGCCACGTTTCATAAGGTAAAGACGCGAATAGACCAAGTTATGTGTCAAATTGCACAAAAACGTGAAAAGCTCCTCTATGGAGAGAGTTGAGGAATTCCAAAGCATCAATGTGGACCGTTGTACTCTATTTAGTGCTCTTAAAAGCTTAACTTGCTAGTTGAGCCTTCGTGCCACGTTTCGTAATGTAAAGATGCGAATAGACCAAGTTATGTTTAAAATTGCAAAAAAAGTTGAAAAACTCCTCTATGGAGAGAGTTGAGCAATTCCACAGCATCAATGTGGACCGTTGTACTCTATTTAGTATTCTTAGAGGTCTAACTTACTAATTTAGCCTTCGTGCAACGTTACGTAAGTTAAAGATGTGAATAGACCAAGTTATGTTTGAAAATGCACAAAAACGTGAAAAGCTCCTCTATGGAGAGAGTAGAGCAATTCCAAAGCATCAATGTGGACCGTTGTACTCTATTTAGTGCTCTTAAAAGTCTTACTTGCTGGTTGAGCCTTCGTGCCACGTTTAACAAGGTAAAGACGCGAATAGACCAAGTTATGTCTCAAATTGCACAAAAACGTGAAAAGCTCCTCTATGGAGAGAGTTGAGGAATTCCAAAGCATCAATGTGGACCGTTGTACTCTATTTAGTGCTCTTAAAAGCTTAACTTGCTAGTTGAGCCTTCGTGCCACGTTTCGTAAGGTAAATTTGCGAATAGACCAAGTTATGTTTGAAATTGCACAAACACGTGAAAAGCTCCTCTATGGAGAGAGTTGAGCAATTCCAAAGCATCAATGTGGACCGCTGTACTCTATTTAGCGTTCTTAGAAGTCTAACTTGCTAGTTTAGCCTTCGTGCAACGTTACGTAAGTTAAAGATGCGAATAGACCAAGTTATGTTTGAAATTGCACAAAAACGTGAAAAGCTCCTCTATGGAGAGAGTTGAGCAATTCCAAAGCATCAATGTGGACCGCTGTACACTATTTAGTGTTCTTAGAGGTCTAACTTGCTAATTTAGCCTTCGTGCAACGTTACGTAAGTTAAAGATGCGAATAGACCAAGTTCTGTTTGAAAATGCACAAAAACGTGAAAAGCTCCTCTATGGAGAGAGTTGAGCAATTCCAAAGCATCAATGTGGACCGTTGTACTCTATTTAGTGCTCTTAAAAGTCTTACTTGCTAGTTGAGCCTTCGTGTCACGTTTCATAAGGTAAAGACGCGAATAGACCAAGTTATGTGTCAAATTGCACAAAAACGTGAAAAGCACCTCGATGGAGAGAGTTTACCAATTCCAAAGCATCAATGTGGACCGTTGAACTCTATTTAGTGCTCTTAAAAGTCTAACTTGCTAGTTGAGCCATCGTGCCACGTTTCATAAGGTAAAGGCGCGAATAGACCAAGTTATGTCTCAAATTGCACAAAAACGTGAAAAGCTCCTCTATGGAGGGAGTTGAGCAATTCCAAAGCATCAATGTGGACCGTTGTACTCTATTTAGTGCTTTTAAAAGTCTAACATGCTAGTTGTGCCTTCGTGCCTCGTTTCATAAGGTAAAGACGCGAATAGACCAAGTTATGTGTCAAATTGCACAAAAACTTCAAAAGCTCCTCTATGGAGAGAGTTCAGCAATTCCAAAGCATCAATGTGGACCGTTGCACTCTATTTAGTGCTCTTAAAAATCTAACTTGCTAGTTGAGCCTTCGTGCCACGTTTCCTAAGGTAAAGACGCAAATAGACCAAGTTATGTCTCAAATTGCAGAAAAACGTGAAAAGCTCCTCTATGGACAGAGTTGAGCATTTCCAAAGCATCAATGTGGGCCGTCGTACTCTACTTAGTGCTCTTAAAAGTCTAACTTGCTAGTTGAGCCTTCGTGCCACGTTTCATAAGGTAAATATGCGAATAGATCAAGTTATGTTTGCAATTGCACAAAAACGTGAAAAGCTCCTCCATGGAGAGAGTTGAGCAATTCCAAAGCATCAATGTGGACCGTTGTACTCTATTTAGTGCTCTTAAAATTCTAACTTGCTAGTTGAGCCTTCGTGCCACGTTTCATAAGGTAAAGACGCGAATAGACCAAGTGATATCTCAAATTGCACAAAAACATGAAAAGCTCCTCTATGGAGAGAGTTGAGCAATTCCAAAGCATCAATGTGGACCGTTGTACTCTATTTAGCGCTCTTGAAAGTCTAACTTGCTAGTTGAGCCTTCGTGCCACATTTCATTAGGTAAAGACGCGAATAGACCAAGTTATGTCTCAAATTGCACAAAAACGTGAAAAGCTCCTCTATGGAGAGAGTTGAGCAATTCCAAAGCATCAATGTGGGCCGTCGTACTCTACTTAGTGCTCTTAAAAGTCTAACTTGCTAGTTGAGCCTTCGTGCCACGTTTCATAAGGTAAAGACGCGAATAGACCAAGTTATGTGTCAAATTGCACAAAAACGTGAAAAGCTCCTCGATGGAGAGAGTTTACCAATTCCAAAGCATCAATGTGGACCGTTGAACTCTATTTAGTGCTCTTAAAAGTCTAACTTGCTAGTTGAGCCATCGTGCCACGTTTCATAAGGTAAAGGCGCGAATAGACCAAGTTATGTCTCAAATTGCACAAAAACGTGAAAAGCTCCTCTATGGAGGCAGTTGAGCTCTTCCAAAGCATCAATGTGGACCGTTGTACTCTATTTAGTGCTCTTAAAAGTCTAACTTGCTAGTTGTGCCTTCGTGCCTCGTTTCATAAGATAAAGATGCGAATAGACCAAGTTATGTGCCAAATTGCACAAAAACTTCAAAAGCTCCTCTATGGAGAGAGTTCAGAAATTCCAAAGCATCAATGTGGACCGTTGCACTCTATTTAGTGCTCTTAAAAATCTAACTTGCTAGTTGAGCCTTCGTGCCACGTTTCCTAAGGTAAAGACGCAAATAGACCAAGTTATGTCTCAAATTGCACAAAAACGTGAAAAGCTCCTCTATGGAGAGAGTTGAGCATTTCCAAAGCATCAATGTGGGCCGTCGTACTCTACTTAGTGCTCTTAAAAGTCTAACTTGCTAGTTGAGCCTTCGTGCCACGTTTCATAAGGTAAATATGCGAATAGATCAAGTTATGTTTGCAATTGCACAAAAACGTGAAAAGCTCCTCCATGGAGAGAGTTGAGCAATTCCAAAGCATCAATGTGGACCGCTATACTCTATTTAGTGCTCTTAAAATTCTAACTTGCTAGTTGAGCCTTCGTGCCACGTTTCATAAGGTAAAGACGCGAATAGACCAAGTGATGTCTCAAATTGCACAAAAACATGAAAAGCTCCTCTATGGAGAGAGTTGAGCAATTCCAAAGCATCAATGTGGACCGTTGAACTCTATTTAGTTCTCTTAAAAGTCTAACTTGCTAGTTGAGCCATCGTGCCACGTTTCATAAGGTAAAGACGCTAATAGACCAAGTTATGTGTCAAATTGCACAAAAACGTGAAAAGCTCCTCTATGGAGAGAGTTTACCAATTCCAAAGCATCAATGTGGACCGTTGCACTCTATTTAGTGCTCTTAAAAGTCTAACTTGCTAGTTGAGCATTCGTGCCACGTTTCATAAGGTGAAGACGCAAATAGACCAACTTATGTCTCAAATTGCACAAAAACGTGAAAAACTCCTCTATGGAGAGAATTGAGCATTTCCAAAGCATCATTGTGGACCGTCGTACTCTACTTAGTGCTCTTAAAAGTCTAACTTTCTAGTTGAGCCTTCGTGCCACGTTTCGTAAGGTAAATATGCAAATCAATCAAGTTATGTTTGCAATTGCACAAAAACGTGAAAAGCTCCTCCATGGAGAGAGTTGAGCAATTCCAAAGCATCAATGTGGACCGTTGTACTCTATTTAGTGCTCTTCAAATTCTAACTTGCTAGTTCAGCCTTCGTGCCACGTTTCATAAGGTAAAAACGCGAATAGACCAAGTTATGTCTCAAATTGCACAAAAACATGAAAAGCTCCTCTATGGAGAGAGTTGAGCAATTCCAAAGCATCAATGTGGACCGTTGTACTCTATTTAGTGCTCTTAAAAGTCTAACTTGCTAGTTGAGCCTTCGTGCCACGTTTCATAAGGTAAAGACGCGAATAGACCAAGTTATGTGTCAATTTGCACAAAAACGTGAAAAGCTCCTCTATGGAGAGAGTTGAGAAATTCCAAAGCATCAATGTGGACCGTTGTACTCTATTTAGTGCTCTTAAAAGTCTAACTTGCTAGTTGAGCCTTCGTCCCACGTTTCGTAAGGTAAATATGGGAATAGATCAAGCTATGTTTGCAATTGCACAAAAACGTGAAAAGCTCCTACATGGAGAGAGTTGAGCAATTCCAAAGGATCAATGTGGACCGTTGTACTCTATTTAGTGCTCTTTAAAGTCTAACTTGCTAGTTGAGCATTCGTGCCACGTTTCATAAGGTAAAGACGCAAATAGACCAAGTTATGTCTCAAATTGCACAAAAACGTGAAAAGCTCCTCAATGGAGAGAGTTGAGCATTTCCAAAGCATCAATGTGGACCGTCGTACTCTACTTAGTGCTCTTAAAAGTCTAACTTGCTAGTTGAGCCTTCGTGCCACGTTTCGTAAGGTAAATATGGGAATAGATCAAGCTATGTTTTCAATTGCACAAAAACGTGAAAAGCTCCTCCATGGAGAGAGTTGAGCAATTCCAAAGGATCAATGTGGACCGTTGTACTCTATTTAGTGCTCTTAAAATTCTAACTTGCTAGTTCAGCCTTCGTGCCACGTTTCATAAGGTAAAGACGCGAATAGACCAAGTTATGTCTCAAATTGCACAAAAACATGAAAAGCTCCTCTATGGAGAGAGTTGATCATTTCCAAAGCATCAATGTGGACCGTTGTACTCTATTTAGTGCTCTTAAAAGTCTAACTTGCTAGTTGAGCCTTCGTCCCACGTTTCGTAAGGTAAATATGGGAATAGATCAAGCTATGTTTGCAATTGCACAAAAACGTGAAAAGCTCCTACATGGAGAGAGTTGAGCAATTCCAAAGGATCAATGTGGACCGTTGTACTCTATTTAGTGCTCTTTAAAGTCTAACTTGCTAGTTGAGCATTCGTGCCACGTTTCATAAGGTAAAGACGCAAATAGACCAAGTTATGTCTCAAATTGCACAAAAACATGAAAAGCTCCTCTCTGGAGAGAGTTGAGCAATTCCAAAGCATCAATGTGGACCGTTGAACTCTATTTAGTGCTCTTAAAAGTCTAACTTGCTAGTTGAGCCATCGTGCCACGTTTCATAAGGTAAAGACGCGAATAGACCAAGTTATGTCTCAAATTGCACAAAAACGTGAAAAGCTCCTCTAAGGAGGGAGTTGAGCACTTCCAAAGCATCAATGTGGACCTTCGTACTCCATTTAGTGCACTTCAAATTCTAACTTGCTAGTTGAGCCTTCGTGCCACGTTTCATAAGGTAAAGACGCGAATAGACTAAGTTATCTCTCAAATTGCACAAAAACGTGAAAAGCACCTCTATGGAGAGAGTTGAGCATTTCCAAAGCATCAATGTGGACCGTTGTAATCTATTTAGTGCTCTTAAAAGTCTAACTTGCTAGTTGAGCCTTCGTCCCACGTTTCGTAAGGTAAATATGGGAATAGATCAAGCTATGTTTGCAATTGCACAAAAACGTGAAAAGCTCCTTCATGGAGAGAGTTGAGCAATTCCAAAGGATCAATGTGGACCGTTGTACTCTATTTAGTGCTCTTTAAAGTCTAACTTGCTAGTTGAGCATTCGTGCCACGTTTCATAAGGTAAAGACGCAAATAGACCAAGTTATGTCTCAAATTGCACAAAAACATGAAAAGCTCCTCTCTGGAGAGAGTTGAGCAATTCCAAAGCATCAATGTGGACCGTTGAACTCTATTTAGTGCTCTTAAAAGTCTAACTTGCTAGTTGAGCCATCGTGCCACGTTTCATAAGGTAAAGACGCGAATAGACCAAGTTATGTCTCAAATTGCACAAAAACGTGAAAAGCTCCTCTAAGGAGGGAGTTGAGCACTTCCAAAGCATCAATGTGGACCTTCGTACTGCATTTAGTGCACTTCAAATTCTAACTTGCTAGTTGAGCCTTCGTGCCACGTTTCATAAGGTAAAGACGCGAATAGACTAAGTTATCTCTCAAATTGCACAAAAACGTGAAAAGCACCTCTATGGAGAGAG
The DNA here is from genome assembly GCF_013401445.1 of Tripterygium wilfordii. NCBI lineage: Eukaryota > Viridiplantae > Streptophyta > Magnoliopsida > Celastrales > Celastraceae > Tripterygium > Tripterygium wilfordii. Next base: position 119,367 of record NW_024056356.1, on the reverse strand, counting down.
TTGAGCATTTCCAAAGCATCAATGTGGACCGTTGTAATCTATTTAGTGCTCTTAAAAGTCTAACTTGCTAGTTGAGCCTTCGTCCCACGTTTCGTAAGGTAAATATGGGAATAGATCAAGCTATGTTTGCAATTGCACAAAAACGTGAAAAGCTCCTTCATGGAGAGAGTTGAGCAATTCCAAAGGATCAATGTGGACCGTTGTACTCTATTTAGTGCTCTTTAAAGTCTAACTTGCTAGTTGAGCATTCGTGCCACGTTTCATAAGGTAAAGACGCGAATAGACCATGTTGTGTGTCAAATGGCACAAAAACGTGAAAAGCTCCTCTATGGAGAGAGTTTACCAATTCCAAAGCATCAATGTGGACCGTTGCAGTCTATTTAGTGCTCTTAAAAGTCTAACTTGCTAGTTGAGCCTTCGCGCCACGTTTCATAAGGTAAAGACGCGAATAGACCAAGTTATGTGTCAAATGGCACAAAAACGTGCAAAGCTCCTCTATGGAGAGAGTTTACCAATTCCAAAGCATCAATGTGGACCGTTGCACTCTATTTAGTGCTCTTAAAAGTCTAACTTGCTAGTTGAGCATTCGTGCCACGTTTCATAAGGTAAAGACGCAAATAGACCAAGTTATGTCTCAAATTGCACAAAAGCGTGAAAAGCTCCTCTATGGAGAGAGTTGAGCATTTCCAAAGCATCAATGTGGATCGTCGTACTCTACTTAGTGCTCTTAAAAGTCTAACTTGCTAGTTGAGCCTTCGTGCCACGTTTCGTAAGGTAAATATGGGAATAGATCAAGCTATGTTTGCAATTGCACAAAAACGTGAAAAGCTCCTCCATGGAGAGAGTTGAGCAATTCCAAAGGATCAATGTGGACCGTTCTACTCTATTTAGTGCTCTTTAAAGTCTAACTTGCTAGTTGAGCATTCGTGCCACGTTTCATAAGGTAAAGACGCAAATAGACCAAGTTATGTCTCAAATTGCACAAAAACATGAAAAGCTCCTCTCTGGAGAGAGTTGAGCAATTCCAAAGCATCAATGTGGACCGTTGAACTCTATTTAGTGCTCTTAAAAGTCTAACTTGCTAGTTGAGCCATCGTGCCACGTTTCATAAGGTAAAGACGCGAATAGACCAAGTTATGTCTCAAATTGCACAAAAACGTGAAAAGCTCCTCTAAGGAGGGAGTTGAGCACTTCCAAAGCATCAATGTGGACCTTCGTACTCCATTTAGTGCACTTCAAATTCTAACTTGCTAGTTGAGCCTTCGTGCCACGTTTCATAAGGTAAAGACGCGAATAGACTAAGTTATCTCTCAAATTGCACAAAAACGTGAAAAGAACCTCTATGGAGAGAGTTGAGCATTTCCAAAGCATCAATGTGGACCGTTGTAATCTATTTAGTGCTCTTAAAAGTCTAACTTGCTAGTTGAGCCTTCGTCCCACGTTTCGTAAGGTAAATATGGGAATAGATCAAGCTATGTTTGCAATTGCACAAAAACGTGAAAAGCTCCTTCATGGAGAGAGTTGAGCAATTCCAAAGGATCAATGTGGACCGTTGTACTCTATTTAGTGCTCTTTAAAGTCTAACTTGCTAGTTGAGCATTCGTGCCACGTTTCATAAGGTAAAGACGCGAATAGACCATGTTATGTGTCAAATGGCACAAAAACGTGAAAAGCTCCTCTATGGAGAGAGTTTACCAATTCCAAAGCATCAATGTGGACCGTTGCAGTCTATTTAGTGCTCTTAAAAGTCTAACTTGCTAGTTGAGCCTTCGCGCCACGTTTCATAAGGTAAAGACGCGAATAGACCAAGTTATGTGTCAAATGGCACAAAAACGTGCAAAGCTCCTCTATGGAGAGAGTTTACCAATTCCAAAGCATCAATGTGGACCGTTGCACTCTATTTAGTGCTCTTAAAAGTCTAACTTGCTAGTTGAGCATTCGTGCCACGTTTCATAAGGTAAAGACGCAAATAGACCAAGTTATGTCTCAAATTGCACAAAAGCGTGAAAAGCTCCTCTATGGAGAGAGTTGAGCATTTCCAAAGCATCAATGTGGATCGTCGTACTCTACTTAGTGCTCTTAAAAGTCTAACTTGCTAGTTGAGCCTTCGTGCCACGTTTCGTAAGGTAAATATGGGAATAGATCAAGCTATGTTTGCAATTGCACAAAAACGTGAAAAGCTCCTCCATGGAGAGAGTTGAGCAATTCCAAAGGATCAATGTGGACCGTTCTACTCTATTTAGTGCTCTTTAAAGTCTAACTTGCTAGTTGAGCATTCGTGCCACGTTTCATAAGGTAAAGACGCAAATAGACCAAGTTATGTCTCAAATTGCACAAAAACATGAAAAGCTCCTCTCTGGAGAGAGTTGAGCAATTCCAAAGCATCAATGTGGACCGTTGAACTCTATTTAGTGCTCTTAAAAGTCTAACTTGCTAGTTGAGCCATCGTGCCACGTTTCATAAGGTAAAGACGCGAATAGACCAAGTTATGTCTCAAATTGCACAAAAACGTGAAAAGCTCCTCTAAGGAGGGAGTTGAGCACTTCCAAAGCATCAATGTGGACCGTTGTACTCCATTTAGTGCACTTCAAATTCTAACTTGCTAGTTGAGCCTTCGTGCCACGTTTCATAAGGTAAAGACGCGAATAGACTAAGTTATCTCTCAAATTGCACAAAAACGTGAAAAGCACCTCTATGGAGAGAGTTGAGCATTTCCAAAGCATCAATGTGGACCGTTGTACTCCACTTAGTGCTCTTAAAAGTCTAACCCGCTAGTTGAGCATTCGTGCCACGTTTCATAAGGTAAATATGTGAATAGACCAAGTTATGTTTGAAATTGCACAAAAACGTGAAAGGCTCCTCTATGGAGAGAGTTGAGCAATTCCAAAGCATCAATGTGGACCGTTGAACTCTATTTAGTGCTCTTAGAAGTCTAACTTGCTAGTTGAGCCATCGTGCCACGTTTCATAAGGTAAAGACGCGAATAGACCAAGTTATGTCTCAAATTGCACAAAAACGTGAAAAGCTCCTCTACGGAGGGAGTTGAGCACTTCCAAAGCATCAATGTGGACCGTTGTACTCTATTTAGTGCTCTTAAAAGTCTAACTTGCTAGTTGAGCCTTCGTGCCACGTTTCATAAGGTAAAGACGCTAATAGACCAAGTTATCTGTCAAATAGCACAAAAACGTGAAAAGCTCCTCTATGGAGAGAGTTTACCAATTCCAAAGCATCAATGTGGACCGTTGCACTCTATTTAGTGCTCTTAAAAGTCTAACTTGCTAGTTGAGCATTCGTGCCACGTTTCATAAGGTGAAGACGCAAATAGACCAAGTTATGTCTTATATTGCACAAAAACGTGAAAAGCTCCTCTATGGAGACAGTTGAGCATTTCCAAAGCATCAATGTGGACCGTCGTACTCTACTTAGTGCTCTTAAAAGTCTAACTTTCTAGTTGAGCCTTCGTGCCACGTTTCGTAAGGTAAATATGCGAATAGATCAAGTCATGTTTGCAATTGCACAAAAACGTGAAAAGCTCCTCCATGGAGAGAGTTGAGCAATTCCAAAGCATCAATGTGGACCGTTTAGTGCTCTTAAAATTCTAACTTGCTAGTTCAGCCTTCGTGCCACGTTTCATAAGGTAAAGACGCGAATAGACGAAGTTATGTCTCAAATTGCACAAAAACATGAAAAGCTCCTCTATGGAGAGAGTTGAGCAATTCCAAAGCATCAATGTGGACCTTTGTACTCTATTTAGTGCTCTTAAAAGTCTAACTTGCTAGTTGAGCCTTCGTGCCACGTTTCATTAGGTAAAGACGCGAATAGACCAAGTTATGTCTCAAATTGCACAAAAACGTGAAAAGCTCCTCTATGGAGAGAGTTGAGAAATTCCAAAGCATCAATGTGGACCGTTGTACTCTATTTAGTGCTCTTAAAAGTCTAACTTGCTAGTTCAGCCTTCGTGCCACGTTTCATAAGGTAAAGACGCGAATAGACCAAGTTATGTGTCAAATTGCACAAAAACGTGAAAAGCTCCTCTATGGAGAGAGTTGAGCAATTCCAAAGCATCAATGTGGACCGTTGAACTCTATTTAGTGCTCTTAAAAGTCTAACTTGCTAGTTGAGCCTTCGTGTCACGTTTCATAAGGTAAAGACGCGAATAGACCAAGTTATGTGTCAAATGGCACAAAAACGTGCAAAGCTCCTCTATGGAGAGAGTTTACCAATTCCAAAGCATCAATGTGGACCGTTGCACTCTATTTAGTGCTCTTAAAAGTCTAACTTGCTAGTTGAGCATTCGTGCCACGTTTCATAAGGTAAAGACGCAAATAGACCAAGTTATGTCTCAAATTGCACAAAAACGTGAAAAGCTCCTCTATGGAGAGAGTTGAGCATTTCCAAAGCATCAATGTGGACCGTCGTACTCTACTTAGTGCTCTTAAAAGTCTAACTTGCTAGTTGAGCCTTCGTGCCACGTTTCGTAAGGTAAATATGCGAATAGATCAAGCTATGTTTGCAATTGCACAAAAACGTGAAAAGCTCCTCCATGGAGAGAGTTGAGCAATTCCAAAGGATCAATGTGGACCGTTGTACTCTATTTAGTGCTCTTAAAATTCTAACTTGCTAGTTCAGCCTTCGTGCCACGTTTCATAAGGTAAAGACGCGAATAGACCAAGTTATGTGTCAAATTGCACAAAAACGTGAAAAGCTCCTCTATGGAGAGAGTTGAGCAATTCCAAAGCATCAATGTGGACCGTTGAACTCTATTTAGTGCTCTTAAAAGTCTAACTTGCTAGTTGAGCCTTCGTGCCACGTTTCATAAGGTAAAGACGCGACTAGACCAAGTTATGTGTCAAATGGCACAAAAACGTGCAAAGCTCCTCTATGGAGAAGTTTACCAATTCCAAAGCATCAATGTGGACCGTTGCACTCTATTTAGTGCTCTTAAAAGTCTAACTTGCTAGTTGAGCATTCGTGCCACGTTTCATAAGGTAAAGACGCAAATAGACCAAGTTATGTCTCAAATTGCACAAAAACGTGAAAAGCTCCTCTATGGAGAGAGTTGAGCATTTCCAAAGCATCAATGTGGACCGTCGTACTCTACTTAGTGCTCTCAAAAGTCTAACTTGCTAGTTGAGCCTTCGTGCCACGTTTTGTAAGGTAAATATGCGAATAGATCAAGCTATGTTTGCAATTGCACAAAAACGTGAAAAGCTCCTCCATGGAGAGAGTTGAGCAATTCCAAAGGATCAATGTGGACCGTTGTACTCTATTTAGTGCTCTTAAAATTCTAACTTGCTAGTTCAGCCTTCGTGCCACGTTTCATAAGGTAAAGACGTGAATACACCAAGTTATGTCTCAAATTGCACAAAAACATGAAAAGCTCCTCTATGGAGAGAGTTGAGCAATTCCAAAGCATCAATGTGGACCGTTGAACTCTATTTAGTGCTCTTAAAAGTCTAACTTGCTAGTTGAGCCATCGTGCCACGTTTCATAAGGTAAAGACGCGAATAGACCAAGTTATGTCTCAAATTGCACAAAAACGTGAAAAGCTCCTCTACGGAGGGAGTTGAGCACTTCCAAAGCGTCAATGTGGACCGTTGTACTCCATTTAGTGCTCTTCGAATTCTAACTTGCTAGTTGAGCCTTCGTGCCACGTTTCATAAGGTAAAGACGCGAATAGACTAAGTTATCTCTCAAATTGCACAAAAACGTGAAAGGCTCCTCTATGGAGAGAGTTGAGCAATTCCAAAGCATCAATGTGGACCGTTGAACTCTATTTAGTGCTCTTATAAGTCTAACTTGCTAGTTGTGCCATCGTGCCACGTTTCATAAGGTAAAGACGCGAATAGACCAAGTTATCTCTCAAATTGCACAACAACGTGAAAAGCTCCTCTACGGAGGGAGTTGAGCACTTCCAAAGCATCAATGTGGACCGTTGCACTCTATTTAGTGCTCTTAAAGTCTAACTTGCTAGTTGAGCATTCGTGCCACGTTTCATAAGGTGAAGACGCAAATAGACCAAGTTATCTCTCATATTGCACAAAAACGTGAAAAGCTCCTCTATGGAGACAGTTGAGCATTTCCAAAGCATCAATGTGGACCGTCGTACTCTACTTAGTGCTCTTAAAAGTCTAACTTTCTAGTTGAGCCTTCGTGCCACGTTTCGTAAGGTAAATATGCGAATAGATCAAGTTATGTTTGCAATTGCACAAAAACGTGAAAAGCTTCTCCATGGAGAGAGTTGAGCAATTCCAAAGCATCAATGTGGACCGTTGTACTCTATTTAGTGCTCTTAAAATTCTAACTTGCTAGTTCAGCCTTCGTGCCACGTTTCATAAGGTAAAGACGCGAATAGACGAAGTTATGTCTCTAATTGCACAAAAACATGAAAAGCACCTCTATGGAGAGAGTTGAGCAATTCCAAAGCATCAATGTGGACCTTTGTACTCTATTTAGTGCTCTTAAAAGTCTAACTTGGTAGTTGAGCCTTCGTGCCACGTTTCATAAGGTAAAGATGCGAATAGACCAAGTTATGTGTCAAATTGCACAAAAACGTGAAAAGCTCCTCTATGGAGAGAGTTGAGCAATTCCAAAGCATCAATGTGGACCGTCGTACTCTACTTAGTGCTCTTAAAAGTCTAACTTGCTAGTTGAGCCTTCGTGCCACGTTTCGTAAGGTAAATATGCGAATAGATCAAGCTATGTTTGCAATTGCACAAAAACGTGAAAGGCTCCTCTATGGAGAGAGTTGAGCAATTCAAAAGCATCAATGTGGACCGTTGAACTCTATTTAGTGCTCTTAAAAGTCTAACTTGCTAGTTGTGCCATCGTGCCACGTTTCATAAGGTAAAGACGCGAATAGACCAAGTTATGTCTCAAATTGCACAAAAACGTGAAAAGCTCCTCTACGGAGGGAGTTGAGCACTTCCAAAGCATCAATGTGGACCGTTGTACTCTATTTAGTGCTCTTAAAATTCTAACTTGCTAGTTGAGCCTTCGTGCCACGTTTCATAAGGTAAAGGCGCGAATAGACCAAGTTATGTCTCAAATTGCACAAAAACGTGAAAAGCTCCTCTATGGAGGCAGTTGAGCACTTCCAAAGCATCAATGTGGACCGTTGTACTCTATTTAGTGCTTTTAAAAGTCTAACTTGCTAGTTGTGCCTTCGTGCCTCGTTTCATAAGGTAAAGACGCGAATAGACCAAGTTATGTGTCAAATTGCACAAAAACGTGAAAAGCTCCTCTATGGAGAGAGTTGAGCAATTCCAAAGCATCAATGTGGACCGTTGTACTCTATTTAGTGCTCTTAAAAGTCTAACTTGCTAGTTGAGCCTTCGTGCCACGTTTCATAAGGTAAAGACGCGAATAGACCAAGTTATGTCTCAAATTGCACAAAAACTTGAAAAGCTCCTCTATGGAGAGAGTTGAGAAATTCCAAAGCATCAATGTGGACCGTTGTACTCTATTTAGTGCTCTTAAAAGTCTAACTTGCTAGTTGAGCCTTCGTGCCACGTTTCATAAGGTAAAGACGCGAATAGACCAAGTTATGTGTCAAATTGCACAAAAACGTGAAAAGCTCCTCTATGGAGAGAGTTGAGAAATTCCAAAGCATCAATGTGGACCGTTGTACTCTATTTAGTGCTCTTAAAAGTCTAACTTGCTAGTTGAGCCTTCGTGCCACGTTTCATAAGGTAAAGACGCGAATAGACCAAGTTATGTCTCAAATTGCACAAAAACGTGAAAAGCTCCTCTATGGAGAGAGTTGAGCAATTCCAAAGCATCAATGTGGACCGTTGTACTCTATTTAGTGCTCTTAAAAGTCTAACTTGCTAGTTGAGCCTTCGTGCCACGTTTCATAAGGTAAAGACGCGAATAGACCAAGTTATGTCTCAAATTGCACAAAAACGTGAAAAGCTCCTCTATGGAGAGAGTTGAGCAATTCCAAAGCATCAATGTGGACCGTTGTACTCTATTTAGTGCTCTTAAAAGTCTAACTTGCTAGTTGAGCCTTCGTGCCACGTTTCATAAGGTAAAGACGCGAATAGACCAAGTTATGTCTCAAATTGCACAAAAACGTGAAAAGCTCCTCTATGGAGAGAGTTGAGCAATTCCAAAGCATCAATGTGGACCGTTGTACTCTATTTAGTGCTCTTAAAAGTCTAACTTGCTAGTTGAGCCTTCGTGCCACGTTTCATAAGGTAAAGACGCGAATAGACCAAGTTATGTGTCAAATTGCACAAAAACGTGAAAAGCTCCTCTATGGAGAGAGTTGAGCAATTCCAAAGCATCAATGTGGACCGTTGTACTCTATTTAGTGCTCTTAAAAGTCTAACTTGCTAGTTGAGCCTTCGTGCCACGTTTCATAAGGTAAAGACGCGAATAGACCAAGTTATGTGTCAAATTGCACAAAAACGTGAAAAGCTCCTCTATGGAGAGAGTTTAGCAATTCCAAAGCATCAATGTGGACCGTTGTACTCTATTTAGTGCTCTTAAAAGTCTAACTTGCTAGTTGAGCCTTCGTGCCACGTTTCATAAGGTAAAGACGCGAATAGACCAAGTTATGTCTCAAATTGCACAAAAACGTGAAAAGCTCCTCTATGGAGAGAGTTGAGCAATTCCAAAGCATCAATGTGGACCGTTGTACTCTATTTAGTGCTCTTAAAAGTCTAACTTGCTAGTTGAGCCTTCGTGCCACGTTTCATAAGGTAAAGACGCGAATAGACCAAGTTATGTCTCAAATTGCACAAAAACGTGAAAAGCTCCTCTATGGAGAGAGTTGAGCAATTCCAAAGCATCAATGTGGACCGTTGTACTCTATTTAGTGCTCTTAAAAGTCTAACTTGCTAGTTGAGCCTTCGTGCCACGTTTCATAAGGTAAAGACTGCGAATAGACCAAGTTATGTCTCAAATTGCACAAAAACGTGAAAAGCTCCTCTATGGAGAGAGTTGAGCAATTCCAAAGCATCAATGTGGACCGTTGTACTCTATTTAGTGCTCTTAAAAGTCTAACTTGCTAGTTGAGCCTTCGTGCCACGTTTCATAAGGTAAAGACGCGAATAGACCAAGTTATGTCTCAAATTGCACAAAAACGTGAAAAGCTCCTCTATGGAGAGAGTTGAGCAATTCCAAAGCATCAATGTGGACCGTTGTACTCTATTTAGTGCTCTTAAAAGTCTAACTTGCTAGTTGAGCCTTCGTGCCACGTTTCATAAGGTAAAGACGCGAATAGACCAAGTTATGTCTCAAATTGCACAAAAACGTGAAAAGCTCCTCTATGGAGAGAGTTGAGCAATTCCAAAGCATCAATGTGGACCGTTGTACTCTATTTAGTGCTCTTAAAAGTCTAACTTGCTAGTTGAGCCTTCGTGCCACGTTTCATAAGGTAAAGACGCGAATAGACCAAGTTATGTCTCAAATTGCACAAAAACGTGAAAAGCTCCTCTATGGAGAGAGTTGAGCAATTCCAAAGCATCAATGTGGACCGTTGTACTCTATTTAGTGCTCTTAAAAGTCTAACTTGCTAGTTGAGCCTTCGTGCCACGTTTCATAAGGTAAAGACGCGAATAGACCAAGTTATGTCTCAAATTGCACAAAAACGTGAAAAGCTCCTCTATGGAGAGAGTTGAGCAATTCCAAAGCATCAATGTGGACCGTTGTACTCTATTTAGTGCTCTTAAAAGTCTAACTTGCTAGTTGAGCCTTCGTGCCACGTTTCATAAGGTAAAGACGCGAATAGACCAAGTTATGTCTCAAATTGCACAAAAACGTGAAAAGCTCCTCTATGGAGAGAGTTGAGCAATTCCAAAGCATCAATGTGGACCGTTGTACTCTATTTAGTGCTCTTAAAAGTCTAACTTGCTAGTTGAGCCTTCGTGCCACGTTTCAGTAAGGTAAAGACTGCGAATAGACCAAGTTATGTTTCAAATTGCACAAAAACGTGAAAAGCTCCTCTATGGAGAGAGTTGAGCAATTCCAAAGCTTCAATGTGGACCGTTGTACTCTATTTAGTGCTCTTAAAAGTCTAACTTGCTAGTTCAGCCTTCGTGCCACGTTTCATAAGGTAAAGACGCGAATAGACCAAGTTATGTCTCAAATTGCACAAAAACGTGAAAAGCTCCTCTATGGAGAGAGTTGAGCAATTCCAAAGCATCAATGTGGACCGTTGTACTCTATTTAGTGCTCTTAAAAGTCTAACTTGCTAGTTGAGCCTTCGTGCCACGTTTCATAAGGTAAAGACGCGAATAGACCAAGTTATGTGTCAAATTGCACAAAAACGTGAAAAGCTCCTCTATGGAGAGAGTTTAGCCAATTCCAAAGCATCAATGTGGACCGTTGCACTCTATTTAGTGCTCTTAAAAGTCTAACTTGCTAGTTGAGCCTTCGTGCCACGTTTCATAAGGTAAAGACGCGAATAGACCAAGTTATGTCTCAAATTGCACAAAAACGTGAAAAGCTCCTCTATGGAGAGAGTTGAGCAATTCCAAAGCATCAATGTGGACCGTTGTACTCTATTTAGTGCTCTTAAAAGTCTAACTTGCTAGTTGAGCCTTCGTGCCACGTTTCATAAGGTAAAGACGCGAATAGACCAAGTTATGTCTCAAATTGCACAAAAACGTGAAAAGCTCCTCTATGGAGAGAGTTGAGCAATTCCAAAGCATCAATGTGGACCGTTGTACTCTATTTAGTGCTCTTAAAAGTCTAACTTGCTAGTTGAGCCTTCGTGCCACGTTTCATAAGGTAAAGACGCGAATAGACCAAGTTATGTCTCAAATTGCACAAAAACGTGAAAAGCTCCTCTATGGAGAGAGTTGAGCAATTCCAAAGCATCAATGTGGACCGTTGTACTCTATTTAGTGCTCTTAAAAGTCTAACTTGCTAGTTCAGCCTTCGTGCCACGTTTCATAAGGTAAAGACGCGAATAGACCAAGTTATGTCTCAAATTGCACAAAAACATGAAAAGCTCCTCTATGGAGAGAGTTGAGCAATTCCAAAGCATCAATGTGGACCGTTGTACTCTACTTAGTGCTCTTAGAAGTCTAACTTTCTAGTTGAGCCTTCGTGCCACGTTTCAGTAAGGTAAATACTGCGAATAGACCAAGTTATGTTTGCAAATTGCACAAAAACGTGAAAAGCTCCTCTATGGAGAGAGTTGAGCAATTCCAAAGCATCAATGTGGACCGTTGTACTCTATTTAGTGCTCTTAAAAGTCTAACTTGCTAGTTGAGCCTTCGTGCCACGTTTCATAAGGTAAAGACGCGAATAGACCAAGTTATGTCTCAAATTGCACAAAAACGTGAAAAGCTCCTCTATGGAGAGAGTTGAGCAATTCCAAAGCATCAATGTGGACCGTTGTACTCTATTTAGTGCTCTTAAAAGTCTAACTTGCTAGTTGAGCCTTCGTGCCACGTTTCATAAGGTAAAGACGCGAATAGACCAAGTTATGTGTCAAATTGCACAAAAACGTGAAAAGCTCCTCTATGGAGAGAGTTGAGCAATTCCAAAGCATCAATGTGGACCGTTGTACTCTATTTAGTGCTCTTAAAAGTCTAACTTGCTAGTTGAGCCTTCGTGCCACGTTTCATAAGGTAAAGACGCGAATAGACCAAGTTATGTGTCAAATTGCACAAAAACGTGAAAAGCTCCTCTATGGAGAGAGTTGAGCAATTCCAAAGCATCAATGTGGACCGTTGCACTCTATTTAGTGCTCTTAAAAGTCTAACTTGCTAGTTGAGCCTTCGTGCCACGTTTCATAAGGTAAAGACGCGAATAGACCAAGTTATGTTTCAAATTGCACAAAAACGTGAAAAGCTCCTCTATGGAGAGAGTTGAGCAATTTCCAAAGCATCAATGTGGACCGTCGTACTCTACTTTAGTGCTCTTAAAAGTCTAACTTGCTAGTTGAGCCTTCGTGCCACGTTTCAGTAAGGTAAAGACTGCGAATAGACCAAGTTATGTCTGCAAATTGCACAAAAACGTGAAAAGCTCCTCCTATGGAGAGAGTTGAGCAATTCCAAAGCATCAATGTGGACCGTTGTACTCTATTTAGTGCTCTTAAAAGTCTAACTTGCTAGTTGAGCCTTCGTGCCACGTTTCATAAGGTAAAGACGCGAATAGACCAAGTTATGTCTCAAATTGCACAAAAACAGTGAAAAGCTCCTCTATGGAGAGAGTTGAGCAATTCCAAAGCATCAATGTGGACCGTTGTACTCTATTTAGTGCTCTTAAAAGTCTAACTTGCTAGTTGTAGCCATTCGTGCCACGTTTCATAAGGTAAAGACGCGAATAGACCAAGTTATGTCTCAAATTGCACAAAAACGTGAAAAGCTCCTCTACTGGAGGAGAGTTGAGCACTTCCAAAGCATCAATGTGGACCGTTGTACTCTATTTAGTGCTCTTAAAAGTCTAACTTGCTAGTTGAGCCTTCGTGCCACGTTTCATAAGGTAAAGACGCGAATAGACCAAGTTATGTCTCAAATTGCACAAAAACGTGAAAAGCTCCTCTATGGAGAGAGTTGAGCAATTCCAAAGCATCAATGTGGACCGTTGTACTCTATTTAGTGCTCTTAAAAGTCTAACTTGCTAGTTGAGCCTTCGTGCCACGTTTCATAAGGTAAAGACGCGAATAGACCAAGTTATGTCTCAAATTGCACAAAAACGTGAAAAGCTCCTCTATGGAGAGAGTTGAGCAATTCCAAAGCATCAATGTGGACCGTTGTACTCTATTTAGTGCTCTTAAAAGTCTAACTTGCTAGTTGAGCCTTCGTGCCACGTTTCATAAGGTAAAGACGCGAATAGACCAAGTTATGTGTCAAATTGCACAAAAACGTGAAAAGCTCCTCTATGGAGAGAGTTGAGCAATTCCAAAGCATCAATGTGGACCGTTGTACTCTATTTAGTGCTCTTAAAAGTCTAACTTGCTAGTTGAGCCTTCGTGCCACGTTTCATAAGGTAAAGACGCGAATAGACCAAGTTATGTCTCAAATTGCACAAAAACGTGAAAAGCTCCTCTATGGAGAGAGTTGAGCAATTCCAAAGCATCAATGTGGACCGTTGTACTCTATTTAGTGCTCTTAAAAGTCTAACTTGCTAGTTGAGCCTTCGTGCCACGTTTCATAAGGTAAAGACTGCGAATAGACCAAGTTATGTCTCAAATTGCACAAAAACGTGAAAAGCTCCTCTATGGAGAGAGTTGAGCAATTCCAAAGCATCAATGTGGACCGTTGTACTCTATTTAGTGCTCTTAAAAGTCTAACTTGCTAGTTGAGCCTTCGTGCCACGTTTCATAAGGTAAAGACGCGAATAGACCAAGTTATGTGTCAAATTGCACAAAAACGTGAAAAGCTCCTCTATGGAGAGAGTTGAGAAATTCCAAAGCATCAATGTGGACCGTTGTACTCTATTTAGTGCTCTTAAAAGTCTAACTTGCTAGTTCAGCCTTCGTGCCACGTTTCATAAGGTAAAGACGCGAATAGACCAAGTTATGTGTCAAATTGCACAAAAACGTGAAAAGCTCCTCTATGGAGAGAGTTTACCAATTCCAAAGCATCAATGTGGACCGTTGCACTCTATTTAGTGCTCTTAAAAGTCTAACTTGCTAGTTGAGCATTCGTGCCACGTTTCATAAGGTGAAGACGCAAATAGACCAAGTTATGTCTCAAATTGCACAAAAACGTGAAAAGCTCCTCTATGGAGAGAGTTGAGCAATTCCAAAGCATCAATGTGGACCGTTGTACTCTATTTAGTGCTCTTAAAAGTCTAACTTGCTAGTTCAGCCTTCGTGCCACGTTTCATAAGGTAAAGATGCGAATAGACCAAGTTATGTCTCAAATTGCACAAAAACATGAAAAGCTCCTCTATGGAGAGAGTTGAGCAATTCCAAAGCATCAATGTGGACCGTTGTACTCTATTTAGTGCTCTTAAAAGTCTAACTTGCTAGTTGAGCCTTCGTGCCACGTTTCATAACGTAAAGACTCGAATAGACCAAGTTATGTGTCAAATTGCACAAAAACGTGAAAAGCTCCTCTATGGAGAGAGTTGAGAAATTCCAAAGCATCAATGTGGACCGTTGTACTCTATTTAGTGCTCTTAAAAGTCTAACTTGCTAGTTCAGCCTTCGTGCCACGTTTCATAAGGCAAAGACGCGAATAGACCAAGTTATGTCTCAAATTGCACAAAAACGTGAAAAGCTCCTCTATGGAGAGAGTTGAGCATTTCCAAAGCATCAATGTAGACCGTCGTACTCTACTTAGTGCTCTTAAAAGTCTAACTTTCTAGTTGAGCCTTCGTGCCACGTTTCGTAAGGTAAATATGCGAATAGACCAAGTTATGTTTGCAATTGCACAGAAACGTGAAAAGCTCCTCCATGGAGAGAGTTGAGCAATTCCAAAGCATCAATGTGGACCGTTGTACTCTATTTAGTGCTCTTAAAATTCTAACTTGCTAGTTCAGCCTTCGTGCCACGTTTCATAAGGTAAAGACGCGAATAGACCAAGTTATGTCTCAAATTGCACAAAAACGTGAAAAGCTCCTCTATGGAGAGAGTTGAGCAATTCCAAAGCATCAATGTGGACCGTTGTACTCTATTTAGTGCTCTTAAAAGTCTAACTTGCTAGTTGAGCCTTCGTGCCACGTTTCATAAGGTAAAGACGCGAATAGACCAAGTTATGTGTCAAATTGCACAAAAACGTGCAAAGCTCCTCTATGGAGAGAGTTTACCAATTCCAAAGCATCAATGTGGACCGTTGCACTCTATTTAGTGCTCTTAAAAGTCTAACTTGCTAGTTGAGCATTCGTTCCACGTTTCATAAGGTGAAGACGCAAATAGACCAAGTTATGTTTCAAATTGCACAAAAACGTGAAAAGCTCCTCTATGGAGAGAGTTGAGCATTTCCAAAGCATCAATGTGGACCGTCGTACTCTACTTAGTGCTCTTAAAAGTCTAACTTGCTAGTTGAGCCTTCGTGCCACGTTTCGTAAGGTAAATATGCGAATAGATCAAGTTATGTTTGCAATTGCACAAAAACGTGAAAAGCTCCTCCATGGAGAGAGTTGAGCAATTCCAAAGCATCAATGTGGACCGTTGTACTCTATTTAGTGCTCTTAAAAGTCTAACTTGCTAGTTGAGCCTTCGTGCCACGTTTCATAAGGTAAAGACGCGAATAGACCAAGTTATGTCTCAAATTGCACAAAAACGTGAAAAGCTCCTCTATGGAGAGAGTTGAGCAATTCCAAAGCATCAATGTGGACCGTTGTACTCTATTTAGTGCTCTTAAAAGTCTAACTTGCTAGTTGAGCCTTCGTGCCACGTTTCAGAAGGTAAAGATGCGAATAGACCAAGTTATGTCTCAAATTGCACAAAAACGTGAAAAGCTCCTCTATGGAGAGAGTTGAGCAATTCCAAAGCATCAATGTGGACCGTTGTACTCTATTTAGTGCTCTTAAAATTCTAACTTGCTAGTTGAGCCTTCGTGCCACGTTTCATAAGGTAAAGACGCGAATAGACCAAGTTATGTGTCAAATTGCACAAAAACGTGAAAAGCTCCTCTATGGAGAGAGTTGAGAAATTCCAAAGCATCAATGTGGACCGTTGTAGTCTATTTAGTGCTCTTAAAAGTCTAACTTGCTAGTTCAGCCTTCGTGCCACGTTTCATAAGGTAATGCCGCGAATAGACCAAGTTATGTGTCAAATTGCACAAAAACGTGAAAAGCTCCTCTATGGAGAGAGTTGAGCATTTCCAAAGCATCAATGTGGACCGTCGTACTCTACTTAGTGCTCTTAAAAGTCTAACTTGCTAGTTGAGCCTTCGTGCCACGTTTCGTAAGGTAAATATGCGAATAGATCAAGTTATGTTTGCAATTGCACAAAAACGTGAAAAGCTCCTCCATGGAGAGAGTTGAGCAATTCCAAAGCATCAATGTGGACCGTTGTACTCTATTTAGTGCTCTTAAAATTCTAACTTGCTAGTTGCAGCCTTCGTGCCACGTTTCATAAGGTAAAGACGCGAATAGACCAAGTTATGTGTCAAATTGCACAAAAACGTGAAAAGCTCCTCTATGGAGAGAGTTGAGCAATTCCAAAGCATCAATGTGGACCGTTGTACTCTATTTAGTGCTCTTAAAAGTCTAACTTGCTAGATAAGCCTTCGTGCCACGTTTCATAAGGTAAAGACGCGAATAGACCAAGTTATGTGTCAAATTGCACAAAAACGTGAAAAGCTCCTCTATGGAGAGAGTTTACCAATTCCAAAGCATCAATGTGGACCGTTGCACTCTATTTAGTTCTCTTAAAAGTCTAACTTGCTAGTTGAGCCTTCGTGCCACGTTTCATAAGGTAAAGACGCGAATAGAACAAGTTATGTTTCAAATTGCACAAAAACGTGAAAAGCTCCTCTATGGAGAGAGTTGAGCAATTTCCAAAGCATCAATGTGGACCGTTGTACTCTACTTTAGTGCTCTTAAAAGTCTAACTTGCTAGTTGAGCCTTCGTGCCACGTTTCAGTAAGGTAAATACTGCGAATAGACCAAGTTATGTTTGCAAATTGCACAAAAACGTGAAAAGCTCCTCCATGGAGAGAGTTGAGCAATTCCAAAGCATCAATGTGGACCGTTGTACTCTATTTAGTGCTCTTAAAAGTCTAACTTGCTAGTTGAGCCTTCGTGCCACGTTTCATAAGGTAAAGACGCGAATAGACCAAGTTATGTGTCATATTGCACAAAAACGCGAAAAGCTCCTCTATGGAGAGAGTTGAGCAATTCCAAAGCATCAATGTGGACCGTTGTACTCTATTTAGTGCTCTTAAAAGTCTAACTTGCTAGTTGAGCCTTCGTGCCACGTTTCATAAGGTAAAGACGCGAATAGACCAAGTTATGTCTCAAATTGCACAAAAACAGTGAAAAGCTCCTCTATGGAGAGAGTTGAGCAATTCCAAAGCATCAATGTGGACCGTTGTACTCTATTTAGTGCTCTTAAAAGTCTAACTTGCTAGTTGAGCCTTCGTGCCACGTTTCATAAGGTAAAGACGCGAATAGACCAAGTTATGTGTCAAATTGCACAAAAACGTGAAAAGCTCCTCTATGGAGAGAGTTGAGCAATTCCAAAGCATCAATGTGGACCGTTGTACTCTATTTAGTGCTCTTAAAAGTCTAACTTGCTAGTTGAGCCTTCGTGCCACGTTTCATAAGGTAAAGACGCGAATAGACCAAGTTATGTGTCAAATTGCACAAAAACGTGAAAAGCTCCTCTATGGAGAGAGTTGAGCAATTCCAAAGCATCAATGTGGACCGTTGTAACTCTATTTAGTGCTCTTAAAAGTCTAACTTGCTAGTTGAGCCTTCGTGCCACGTTTCATAAGGTAAAGACGCGAATAGACCAAGTTATGTGTCAAATTGCACAAAAACGTGAAAAGCTCCTCTATGGAGAGAGTTGAGCAATTCCAAAGCATCAATGTGGACCGTTGCACTCTATTTAGTGCTCTTAAAATTCTAACTTGCTAGTTGAGCCTTCGTGCCACGTTTCATAAGGTAAAGACGCGAATAGACCAAGTTATGTCTCAAATTGCACAAAAACGTGAAAAGCTCCTCTATGGAGAGAGTTGAGCAATTTCCAAAGCATCAATGTGGACCGTTCGTACTCTACTTAGTGCTCTTAAAAGTCTAACTTGCTAGTTGAGCCTTCGTGCCACGTTTCATAAGGTAAAGACGCGAATAGACCAAGTTATGTCTCAAATTGCACAAAAACGTGAAAAGCTCCTCTATGGAGAGAGTTGAGCACTTCCAAAGCATCAATGTGGACCGTTGTACTCCTATTTAGTGCTCTTCAAATTCTAACTTGCTAGTTGAGCCTTCGTGCCACGTTTCATAAGGTAAAGACGCGAATAGACCGAAGTTATCGTCTCAAATTGCACAAAAACGTGAAAAGCTACCTCTATGGAGAGAGTTGAGCATTTCCAAAGCATCAATGTGGACCGTTGTACTCTACTTAGTGCTCTTAAAAGTCTAACTTGCTAGTTGAGCCTTCGTGCCACGTTTCGTAAGGTAAATACTGCGAATAGACCAAGTTATGTTTGCAATTGCACAAAAACGTGAAAGGCTCCTCTATGGAGAGAGTTGAGCAATTCCAAAGCATCAATGTGGACCGTTGAACTCTATTTAGTGCTCTTAAAGTCTAACTTGCTAGTTGTAGCCATTCGTGCCACGTTTCATAAGGTAAAGACGCGAATAGACCAAGTTATGTCTCAAATTGCACAAAAACGTGAAAAGCTCCTCTACTGGAGAGAGTTGAGCACTTCCAAAGCATCAATGTGGACCGTTGTACTCTATTTAGTGCTCTTAAAAGTCTAACTTGCTAGTTGAGCCTTCGTGCCACGTTTCATAAGGTAAAGACGCTAATAGACCAAGTTATGTGTCAAATTGCACAAAAACGTGAAAAGCTCCTCTATGGAGAGAGTTTAGCAATTCCAAAGCATCAATGTGGACCGTTGCACTCTATTTAGTGCTCTTAAAAGTCTAACTTGCTAGTTGAGCATTCGTGCCACGTTTCATAAGGTAAAGACGCGAATAGACCAAGTTATGTCTCAAATTGCACAAAAACGTGAAAAGCTCCTCTATGGAGAGAGTTGAGCATTTCCAAAGCATCAATGTGGACCGTTGTACTCTATTTAGTGCTCTTAAAAGTCTAACTTTCTAGTTGAGCCTTCGTGCCACGTTTCGTAAGGTAAATATGCGAATAGATCAAGTTATGTTTGCAATTGCACAAAAACGTGAAAAGCTCCTCCTATGGAGAGAGTTGAGCAATTCCAAAGCATCAATGTGGACCGTTGTACTCTATTTAGTGCTCTTAAAAGTCTAACTTGCTAGTTGAGCCTTCGTGCCACGTTTCATAAGGTAAGACGCGAATAGACCAAGTTATGTCTCAAATTGCACAAAAACAGTGAAAAGCTCCTCTATGGAGAGAGTTGAGCAATTCCAAAGCATCAATGTGGACCGTTGTACTCTATTTAGTGCTCTTAAAAGTCTAACTTGCTAGTTGAGCCTTCGTGCCACGTTTCATAAGGTAAAGACGCGAATAGACCAAGTTATGTGTCAAATTAGCACAAAAACGTGAAAAGCTCCTCTATGGAGAGAGTTGAGCAATTCCAAAGCATCAATGTGGACCGTTGTACTCTATTTAGTGCTCTTAAAAGTCTAACTTGCTAGTTGAGCCATCGTGCCACGTTTCATAAGGTAAAGACGCGAATAGACCAAGTTATGTGTCAAATTGCACAAAAACGTGAAAAGCTCCTCTATGGAGAGAGTTGAGCAATTTCCAAAGCATCAATGTGGACCTGTTGTACTCTATTTAGTGCTCTTAAAAGTCTAACTTGCTAGTTGAGCCTTCGTGCCACGTTTCATAAGGTAAAGACGCGAATAGACCAAGTTATGTGTCAAATTGCACAAAAACGTGAAAAGCTCCTCTATGGAGAGAGTTGAGAAATTCCAAAGCATCAATGTGGACCGTTGTACTCTATTTAGTGCTCTTAAAAGTCTAACTTGCTAGTTCAGCCTTCGTGCCACGTTTCATAAGGTAAAGACGCGAATAGACCAAGTTATGTGTCAAATTGCACAAAAACGTGAAAAGCTCCTCTATGGAGAGAGTTGAGCAATTCCAAAGCATCAATGTGGACCGTTGTACTCTATTTAGTGCTCTTAAAAGTCTAACTTGCTAGTTGAGCCTTCATGCCACGTTTCATAAGGTAAAGACGCTAATAGACCAAGTTATGTGTCAAATTGCACAAAAACGTGAAAAGCTCCTCTAGGGAGAGAGGTTACCAATTCCAAAGCATCAATGTGGACCGTTGCACTCTATTTAGTGCTCTTAAAAGTCTAACTTGCTAGTTGAGCATTCGTGCCACGTTTCATAAGGTAAAGACGCAAATAGACCAAGTTATGTCTCAAATTGCACAAAAACGTGAAAAGCTCCTCTATGGAGAGAGTTGAGCATTTCCAAAGCATCAATGTGGACCGTCGTACTCTACTTAGTGCTCTTAAAAGTCTAACTTGCTAGTTGAGCCTTCGTGCCACGTTTCATAAGGTAAAGACGCGAATAGACCAAGTTATGTCTCAAATTGCACAAAAACGTGAAAAGCTCCTCTACGGAGGGAGTTGAGCACTTCCAAAGCATCAATGTGGACCGTTGTACTCCATTTAGTGCTCTTCAAATTCTAACTTGCTAGTTGAGCCTTCGTGCCACGTTTCATAAGGTCAAGACGCGAATAGACGAAGTTATGTCTCAAATTGCACAAAAATATGAAAAGCACCTCTATGGAGAGAGTTGAGCATTTCCAAAGCATCAATGTGGACCGTTGTACTCTACTTAGTGCTCTTAGAAGTCTAACTTTCTAGTTGAGCCTTCGTGCCACGTTTCGGAAGGTAAATATGCGAATAGATCAAGTTATGTTTGCAAATTGCACAAAAACTTGAAAAGCTCCTCCATGGAGAGAGTTGAGCAATTCCAAAGCATCAATGTGGACCGTTGTACTCTATTTAGTGCTCTTAAAAGTCTAACTTGCTAGTTGTAGCCATTCGTGCCACGTTTCATAAGGTAAAGACGCGAATAGACCAAGTTATGTCTCAAATTGCACAAAAACGTGAAAAGCTCCTCTACGGAGGGAGTTGAGCACTTCCAAAGCATCAATGTAGACCGTTGTACTCTATTTAGTGCTCTTAAAAGTCTAACTTGCTAGTTGAGCCTTCGTGCCACGTTTCATAAGGTAAGGACGCTAATAGACCAAGTTATGTGTCAAATTGCACAAAAACGTGAAAAGCTCCTCTATGGAGAGAGTTTACCAATTCCAAAGCATCAATGTGGACCGTTGCACTCTATTTAGTGCTCTTAAAAATCTAACTTGCTAGTTGAGCATTCGTGCCACGTTTCATAAGGTGAAGACGCAAATAGACCAAGTTATGTCTCAAATTGCACAAAAACGTGAAATGCTCCTCTATGGAGAGGGTTGAGCATTTTCCAAAGCATCAATGTGGACCGTCGTACTCTACCTAGTGCTCTTAAAAGTCTAACTTTCTAGTTGAGCCTTCCTGCCACGTTTCGTAAGGTAAATATGCGAATAGATCAAGTTATGTTTGCAATTGCACAAAAACGTGAAAAGCTTCTCCATGGAGAGAGTTGAGCAATTCCAAAGCATCAATGTGGACCGTTGTACTCTATTTAGTGCTCTTAAAAGTCTAACTTGCTAGTTGAGCATTCGTGCCACGTTTCATAAGGTGAAGACGCAAATAGACCAAGTTATGTCTCAAATTGCACAAAAACGTGAAAAGCTCCTCTATGGAGAGAGTTGAGCATTTCCAAAGCATCAATGTGGACCGTCGTACTCTATTTAGTGCTCTTAAAAGTCTAACTTTCTAGTTGAGCCTTCGTGCCACGTTTCGTAAGGTAAATATGCGAATAGATCAAGTTATGTTTGCAATTGCACAAAAACGTGAAAAGCTCCTCCATGGAGAGAGTTGAGCAATTCCAAAGCATCAATGTGGACCGTTGTACTCTATTTAGTGCTCTTAAAATTCTAAGTTGCTAGTTCAGCCTTCGTGCCACGTTTCATAAGGTAAAGACGCGAATAGACGAAGTTATGTCTCAAATTGCACAAAAACATGAAAAGCTCCTCTATGGAGAGAGTTGAGCAATTCCAAAGCATCAATGTGGACCTTTGTACCCTATTTAGTGCTCTTAAAAGTCTAACTTGCTAGTTGAGCCTTCGTGCCACGTTTCATAAGGTAAAGACGCGAATAGAACAAGTTATGTGTCAAATTGCACAAAAACGTGAAAAGCTCCTCTATGGAGAGAGTTGAGAAATTCCAAAGCATCAATGTGGACATTTGTACTCTATTTAGTGCTCTTAAAAGTCTAACTTGCTAGTTCAGCCTTCGTGCCACGTTTCATAAGGTAAAGACGCGAATAGACCAAGTTATGTGTCAAATTGCACAAAAACGTGAAAAGCTCCTCTATGGAGAGAGTTGAGCATTTCCAAAGCATCAATGTGGACCGTCGTACTCTACTTAGTGCTCTTAAAAGTCTAACTTGCTAGTTGAGCCTTCGTGCCACGTTTCATAAGGTAAAGACGCGAATAGACCAAGTTATGTCTCAAATTGCACAAAAACGTGAAAAGCTCCTCTACGGAGGGAGTTGAGCACTTCCAAAGCATCAATGTGGACCGTTGTACTCCATTTAGTGCTCTTCAAATTCAAACTTGCTAGTTGAGCCTTCGTGCCACGTTTCATAAGGTAAAGACGCGAATAGATGAAGTTATCTCTCAAATTGCACAAAAACATGAAAAGCACCTCTATGGAGAGAGTTGAGCATTTTCAAAGCATCAATGTGGACCGTGGTACTCTATTTACTGCTCTTAAAAGTCTAACTTGCTAGTTGAGCCTTCGTGCCACGTTTCATAAGGTAAAGACGCTAATAGACCAAGTTATGTGTCAAATTGCACAAAAACGTGAAAAGCTCCTCTATGGAGAGAGTTTACCAATTCCAAAGCATCAATGTGGACCGTTGCACTCTATTTAGTGCTCTTAAAAGTCTAACTTGCTAGTTGAGCATTCGTGCCACGTTTCATAAGGTGAAGACGCAAATAGACCAAGTTATGTCTCAAATTGCACAAAAACGTGAAAAGCTCCTCTATGGAGAGAGTTGAGCATTTCCAAAGCATCAATGTGGACCGTCGTACTCTACTTAGTGCTCTTAAAACTCTAACTTTCTAGTTGAGCCTTCGTGCCACGTTTCGTAAGGTAAATATGCGAATAGATCAAGTTATGTTTGCAATTGCACAAAAACGTGAAAAGCTCCTCCATGGAGAGAGTTGAGCAATTCCAAAGCATCAATGTGGACCATTGTACTCTATTTAGTGCTCTTAAAATTCTAACTTGCTAGTTCAGCCTTCGTGCCACGTTTCATAAGGTAAAAACGCGAATAGACCAAGTTATGTCTCAAATTGCACAAAAACATGAAAAGCTCCTCTATGGAGAGAGTTGAGCAATTCCAAAGCATCAATGTGGACCGTTGTACTCTATTTAGTGCTCTTAAAAGTCTAACTTGCTAGTTGAGCCTTCGTGCCACGTTTCATAAGGTAAAGACGCGAATAGACCAAGTTATGTGTCAAATTGCACAAAAACTTGAAAAGCTCCTCTACGGAGGGAGTTGAGCACTTCCAAAGCATCAATGTGGACCGTTGTACTCCATTTAGTGCTCTTCAAATTCTAACTTGCTAGTTGAGCCTTCGTGCCACGTTTCATAAGGTAAAGACGCGAATAGACGAAGTTATCTCTCAAATTGCACAAAAACGTGAAAAGCATCTCTATGGAGAGAGTTGAGCATTTCCAAAGTATCAATGTGGACCGTTGTACTCTACTTAGTGCTCTTAAAAGTCTAACCTGCTAGTTGAGCCTTCGTGCCACGTTTCGTAAGGTAAATATGCGAATAGACCAAGTTATGTTTGAAATTGCACAAAAACGTGAAAAGCTCCTCCATGGAGAGAGTTGAGCAATTCCAAAGCATCAATGTGGACCGTTGTACTCTATTTAGTGCTCTTAAAATTCTAAGTTGCTAGTTGAGCCTTCGTGCCACGTTTCATAAGGTAAAGACGCGAATAGAACAAGTTATGTGTCAAATAGCACAAAAACGTGAAAAGCTCCTCTATGGAGAGAGTTGAGAAATTCCAAAGCATCAATGTGGACATTTGTACTCTATTTAGTGCTCTTAAAAGTCTAACTTGCTAGTTCAGCCTTCGTGCCACGTTTCATAAGGTAAAGACGCGAATAGACAAAGTTATGTGTCAAATTGCACAAAAACGTGAAAAGCTCCTCTATGGAGAGAGTTGAGCAAATCCAAAGCATCAATCTGGACCGTTGAACTCTATTTAGTGCTCTTAAAAGTTTAACTTGCTAGTTGAGCCTTCGTGCCACGTTTCATAAGGTAAAGACGCGAATAGACCAAGTTATGTGTCAAATGGCACAAAAACGTGTAAAGGTCCTCTATGGAGAGAGTTTACCAATTCCAAAGCATCAATGTGGACCGTTGCACTCTATTTAGTGCTCTTAAAAGTCTAACTTGCTAGTTGAGCATTCGTGCCACGTTTCATAAGGTAAAGACGCAAATAGACCAAGTTATGTCTCAAATTGCAGAAAAACGTGAAAAGCTTCTCTATGGAGAGAGTTGAGCATTTCCAAAGCATCAATGTGGGCCGTCGTACTCTACTTAGTGCTCTTAAAAGTCTAACTTGCTAGTTGAGCCTTCGTGCCACGTTTCATAAGGTAAAGACGCGAATAGACCAAGTTATGTCTCAAATTGCACAAAAACTTGAAAAGCTCCTCTACGGAGGGAGTTGAGCACTTCCAAAGCATCAATGTGGACCGTTGTACTCCATTTAGTGCTCTTCAAATTCTAACTTGCTAGTTGAGCCTTCGTGCCACGTTTCATAAGGTAAAGACGCGAATAGACGAAGTTATCTCTCAAATTGCACAAAAACGTGAAAAGCACCTCTATGGAGAGAGTTGAGCATTTCCAAAGCATCAATGTGGACCGTCGTACTCTACTTAGTGCTCTTAAAAGTCTAACCTGCTAGTTGAGCCTTCGTGCCACGTTTCGTAAGGTAAATATGCGAATAGACCAAGTTATGTTTGAAATTGCACAAAAACGTGAAAAGCTCCTCCATGGAGAGAGTTGAGCAATTCCAAAGCATCAATGTGGACCGTTGTACTCTATTTAGTGCTCTTAAAATTCTAAGTTGCTAGTTCAGCCTTCGTGCCACGTTTCATAACGTAAGGACGCGAATAGACGAAGTTATGTCTCAAATTGCACAAAAACATGAAAAGCTCCTCTATGGAGAGAGTTGAGCAATTCCAAAGCATCAATGTGGACCTTTGTACCCTATTTAGTGCTCTTAAAAGTCTAACTTGCTAGTTGAGCCTTCGTGCCACGTTTCATAAGGTAAAGACGCGAATAGAACAAGTTATGTGTCAAATAGCACAAAAACGTGAAAAGCTCCTCTATGGAGAGAGTTGAGAAATTCCAAAGCATCAATGTGGACATTTGTACTCTATTTAGTGCTCTTAAAAGTCTAACTTGCTAGTTCAGCCTTCGTGCCACGTTTCATAAGGTAAAGACGCGAATAGACAAAGTTATGTGTCAAATTGCACAAAAACGTGAAAAGCTCCTCTATGGAGAGAGTTGAGCATTTCCAAAGCATCAATGTGGACCGTCGTACTCTATTTAGTGCTCTTAAAAGTCTAACTTGCTAGTTGAGCCTTCGTGCCACGTTTCATAAGGTAAAGACGCGAATAGACCAATTTATGTGTCAAATTGCACAAAAACGTGAAAAGCTCCTCTATGGAGAGAGTTGAGCAATTCCAAAGCATCAATGTGGACGTTGTACTCCATTTAGTGCTCTTAAAAGTCTAACTTGCTAGTTCAGCCTTCGTGCCACGTTTCATAAGGTAAAGACGCGAATAGACCAAGTTATGTGTCAAATTGCACAAAAACGTGAAAAGCTCCTCTATGGAGAGAGTTTACCAATTCCAAAGCATCAATGTGGACCGTTGAACTCTATTTAGTGCTCTTAAAAGTCTAACTTGCTAGTTGAGACTTCGTGCCACGTTTCATAAGGTAAAGACGCGAATAGACCAAGTTATGTGTCAAATGGCACAAAAACGTGTAAAGCTCCTCTATGGAGAGAGTTTACCAATTCCAAAGCATCAATGTGGACCGTTGCACTCTATTTAGTGCTCTTAAAAGTCTAACTTGCTAGTTGAGCATTCGTGCCACGTTTCATAAGGTAAAGACGCAAATAGACCAAGTTATGTCTCAACTTGCACAAAAACGTGAAAAGCTCCTCTATGGAGAGAGTTGAGCATTTCCAAAGCATCAATGTGGACCGTCGTACTCTACTTAGTGCTCTTAAAAGTCTAACTTGCTAGTTGAGCCTTCGTGCCACGTTTCATAAGGTAAAGACGCGAATAGACGAAGTTATGTCTCAAATTGCACAAAAACATGAAAAGCTCCTCTATGGAGAGAGTTGAGCAATTCCAAAGCATCAATGTGGACCTTTGTACCCTATTTAGTGCTCTTAAAAGTCTAACTTGCTAGTTGAGCCTTCGTGCCACGTTTGATAAGGTAAAGACGCGAATAGAACAAGTTATGTGTCAAATTGCACAAAAACGTGAAAAGCTCCTCTATGGAGAGAGTTGAGAAATTCCAAAGCATCAATGTGGACATTTGTACTCTATTAAGTGCTCTTAAAAGTCTAACTTGCTAGTTCAGCCTTCGTGCCACGTTTCATAAGGTAAAGACGCGAATAGACCAAGTTATGTGTCAAATTGCACAAAAACGTGAAAAGCTCCTCCATGGAGAGAGTTGAGCATTTCCAAAGCATCAATGTGGACCGTCGTACTCTACTTAGTGCTCTTAAATGTCTAACTTGCTAGTTGAGCCTTCGTGCCACGTTTCATAAGGTAAAGACGCGAATAGACCAAGTTATGTCTCAAATTGCACAAAAACGTGAAAAGCTCCTCTACGGAGGGAGTTGAGCACTTCCAAAGCATCAATGTGGACCGTTGTACTCCATTTAGTGCTCTTCAAATTCTAACTTGCTAGTTGAGCCTTCGTGCCACGTTTCATAAGGTAAAGACGCGAATAGATGAAGTTATCTCTCAAATTGCACAAAAACGTGGAAAGCACCTCTATGGAGAGAGTTGAGCATTTTCAAAGCATCAATGTGGACCGTTGTACTCTACTTAGTGCTTTTAAAAGTCTAACCTGCTAGTTGAGCCTTCGTGCCACGTTTCGTAAGGTAGATATGCGAATAGACCAAGTTATGTTTGAAATTGCACAAAAACGTGAAAGGCTCCCCTATGGAGAGAGTTGAGCAATTCCAAAGCATCAATGTGGACCGTTGAACTCTATTTAGTGCTCTTAGAAGTCTAACTTGCTAGTTGTGCCATCGTGCCACGTTTCATAAGGTAAAGACGCGAATAGACCAAGTTATGTCTCAAATTGCAAAAAAACGTGAAAAGCTCCTCTACGGAGGGAGTTGAGCACTTCCAAAGCATCAATGTGGACCGTTGTACTCTATTTAGTGCTCTTAAAAGTCTAACTTGCTAGTTGAGCCTTCGTGCCACGTTTCATAAGGTAAGTACGCTAATAGACCAAGTTATGTGTCAAATTGCACAAAAACGTGAAAAGCTCCTCTATGGAGAGTGTTTACCAATTCCAAAGCATCAATGTGGACCGTTGCACTCTATTTAGTGCTCTTAAAAGTCTAACTTGCTAGTTGAGCATTCGTGCCACGTTTCATAAGGTGAAGACGCAAATAGACCAAGTTATGTCTCAAATTGCACAAAAACGTGAAAAGCTCCTCTATGGAGAGAGTTGAGCATTTTCCAAAGCATCAATGTGGACCGTCGTACTCTACTTAGTGCTCTTAAAAGTCTAACTTTCTAGTTGAGCCTTCGTGCCACGTTTCGTAAGGTAAATATGCGAATAGATCAAGTTATGTTTGCAATTGCACAAAAACGTGAAAAGCTCCTCCATGGAGAGAGTTGAGCAATTCCAAAGCATCAATGTGGACCGTTGTACTCTATTTAGTGCTCTTAAAAGTCTAACTTGCTAGTTGAGCATTCGTGCCACGTTTCATAAGGTGAAGACGCAAATAGACCAAGTTATGTCTCAAATTGCACAAAAACGTGAAAAGCTCCTCTATGGAGAGAGTTGAGCATTTTCCAAAGCATCAATGTGGACCGTCGTACTCTATTTAGTGCTCCTAAAAGTCTAACTTGCTAGTTGAGCCTTCGTGCCACGTTTCATAAGGTAAAGACGCGAATAGACCAAGTTATGTGTCAAATTGCACAAAAACGTGAAAAGCTCCTCTATGGAGAGAGTTGAGCAATTCCAAAGCATCAATGTGGACCGTTGTACTCCATTTAGTGCTCTTAAAAGTCTAACTTGCTAGTTCAGCCTTCGTGCCAGTTTCATAAGGTAAAGACGCGAATAGACCAAGTTATGTGTCAAATTGCACAAAAACGTGAAAAGCTCCTCTATGGAGAGAGTTGAGCAATTCCAAAGCATCAATGTGGACCGTTGAACTCTATTTAGTGCTCTTAAAATTTTAACTTGCTAGTTGAGCCTTCGTGCCACGTTTCATAAGGTAAAGACGCGAATAGACCAAGTTATGTGTCAAATGGCACAAAAACGTGTAAAGCTCCTCTATGGAGAGAGTTTACCAATTCCAAAGCATCAATGTGGACCGTTGCACTCTATTTAGTGCTCTTAAAAGTCTAACTTGCTAGTTGAGCATTCGTGCCACGTTTCATAAGGTAAAGACGCAAATAGACCAAGTTATGTCTCAAATTGCACAAAAACGTGAAAAGCTCCACTATGGAGAGAGTTGAGCATTTCCAAAGCATCAATGTGGGCCGTCGTACTCTACTTAGTGCTCTTAAAAGTCTAACTTTCTAGTTGAGCCTTCGTGCCACGTTTCGTAAGGTAAATATGCGAATAGATCAAGTTATGTTTGCAATTGCACAAAAAAGTGAAAAGCTCCTCCATGGAGAGAGTTGAGCAATTCCAAAGCATCAATGTGGACCATTGTACTCTATTTAGTGCTCTTAAAATTCTAACTTGCTAGTTCAGCCTTCGTGCCACGTTTCATAAGGTAAAAACGCGAATAGACCAAGTTATGTCTCAAATTGCACAAAAACATGAAAAGCTCCTCTATGGAGAGAGTTGAGCAATTCCAAAGCATCAATGTGGACCGTTGTACTCTATTTAGTGCTCTTAAAAGTCTAACTTGCTAGTTGAGCCTTCGTGCCATGTTTCATAAGGTAAAGACGCGAATAGACCAAGTTATGTGTCAAATTGCACAAAAACGTGAAAAGCTCCTCTATGGAGAGAGTTGAGCAATTCCAAAGCATCAATGTGGACCGTTGTACTCCATTTAGTGCTCTTAAAAGTCTAACTTGCTAGTTGAGCCTTCGTGCCACGTTTCATAAGGTAAAGACGCGAATAGACCAAGTTATGTGTCAAATGGCACAAAAACGTGTAAAGCTCCTCTATGGAGAGAGTTTACCAATTCCAAAGCATCAATGTGGACCGTTGCACTCTATTTAGTGCTCTTAAAAGTCTAACTTGCTAGTTGAGCATTCGTGCCACGTTTCATAAGGTAAAGACGCAAATAGACCAAGTTATGTCTCAAATTGCACAAAAACGTGAAACGCTCCTCTATGGAGAGAGTTGAGCATTTCCAAAGCATCAATGTGGGCCATCGTACTCTACTTAGTGCTCTTAAAAGTATAACTTGCTAGTTGAGCCTTCGTGCCACGTTTCATAAGGTAAAGACGCGAATAGACCAAGTTATGTCTCAAATTGGACAAAAACTTGAAAAGCTCCTCTACGGAGGGAGTTGAGCACTTCCAAAGCATCAATGTGGACCGTTGTACTCCATTTAGTGCTCTTCAAATTCTAACTTGCTAGTTGAGCCTTCGTGCCACGTTTCATAAGGTAAAGACGCGAATAGACGAAGTTATCTCTCAAATTGCACAAAAACGTGAAAAGCACCTCTATGGAGAGAGTTGAGCATTTCCAAAGCATCAATGTGGACTGTTGTACTCTACTTAGTGCTCTTAAAAGTCTAACCTGCTAGTTGAGCCTTCGTGCCACGTTTCGTAAGGTAAATATGCGAATAGACCAAGTTATGTTTGAAATTGCACAAAAACGTGAAAAGCTCCTCCATGGAGAGAGTTGAGCAATTCCAAAGAATCAATGTGGACCGTTGTACTCTATTTAGTGCTCTTAAAATTCTAAGTTGCTAGTTCAGCCTTCGTGCCACGTTTCATAAGGTAAGGACGCGAATAGACGAGGTTATGTCTCAAATTGCACGAAAACATGAGAAGCTCCTCTATGGAGAGAGTTGAGCAATTCCAAAGCATCAATGTGGACCCTTGTACCCTATTTAGTGCTCTTAAAAGTCTAACTTGCTAGTTGAGCCTTCGTGCCACGTTTCATAAGGTAAAGACGCGAATAGAACAAGTTATGTGTCAAATAGCACAAAAACGTGAAAAGCTCCTCTATGGAGAGAGTTGAGAAATTCCAAAGCATCAATGTGGACATTTGTACTCTATTTAGTGCTTTTAAAAGTCTAACTTGCTAGTTCAGCCTTCGTGCCACGTTTCATAAGGTAAAGACGCGAATAGACCAAGTTATGTGTCAAATTGCACAAAAACGTGAAAAGCTCCTCTATGGAGAGAGTTGAGCAATTCCAAAGCATCAATGTGGACCGTTGAACTCTATTTAGTGCTCTTAAAAGTCTAAGTTGCTAGTTGAGACTTCGTGCCACGTTTCATAAGGTAAAGACGCGAATAGACCAAGTTATGTGTCAAATGGCACAAAAACGTGTAAAGCTCCTCTATGGAGAGAGTTTACCAATTCCAAGGCATCAATGTGGACCGTTGCACTCTATTTAGTGCTCTTAAAAGTCTAACTTGCTAGTTGAGCATTCGTGCCACGTTTCATAAGGTAAAGACGCAAATAGACCAAGTTATGTCTCAAATTGCACAAAACCGTGAAAAGCTCCTCTATGGAGAGAGTTGAGCATTTCCAAAGCATCAATGTGGACCGTCGTACTCTATTTAGTGCTCTTAAAAGTCTAACTTGCTAGTTGAGCCTTCGTGCCACGTTTCATAAGGTAAAGACGCGAATAGACCAAGTTATGTCTCAAATTGCACAAAAACTTGAAAAGCTCCTCTACGGAGGGAGTTGAGCACTTCGAAAGCATCAATGTGGACCGTTGTACTCCATTTAGTGCTCTTCAAATTCTAACTTGCTAGTTGAGCCTTCGTGCCACGTTTCATAAGGTAAAGACGCGAATAGACGAAGTTATCTCTCAAATTGCACAAAAACGTGAAAAGCACCTCTATGGAGAGAGTTGAGCATTTCCAAAGCATCAATGTGGACCGTTGTACTCTACTTAGTGCTCTTAAAAGTCTAACCTGCTAGTTGAGCCTTCGTGCCACATTTCGTAAGGTAAATATGCGAATAGACCAAGTTATGTTTGAAATTGCATAAAAACGTGAAAGGCTCCTCTATGGAGAGAGTTGAGCAATTCCAAAGCATCAATGTGGACCGTTGAACTCTATTTAGTGCTCTTAGAATTCTAACTTGCTAGTTGTGCCATCGTGCCACGTTTCATAAGGTAAAGACGCGAATAGACCAAGTTATGTCTCAAATTGCAAAAAAAAGTGAAAAGCTCCTCTACGGAGGGAGTTGAGCACTTTCAAAGCATCAATGTGGACCGTTGTACTCTATTTAGTGCTCTTAAAAGTCTAACTTGCTAGTTGAGCCTTCGTGCCACGTTTCATAAGGTAAGTACGCTAATAGACCAAGTTATGTGTCAAATTGCACAAAAACGTGAAAAGCTCCTCTATGGAGAGAGTTTACCAATTCCAAAGCATCAATGTGGACCGTTGCACTCTATTTAGTGCTCTTAAAAGTCTAACTTGCTAGTTGAGCATTCGTGCCACGTTTCATAAGGTGAAGACGCAAATAGACCAAGTTGTTGAATATATGTTTGAGTGATTACAACGGCATGTTTTGATTGAACTTTGATCTATTGATTGTATTGAGAAACCTAGGTGCATATGACTACTTGATTAGTTTAGGAATTCAAGACTTATATTAAACTAGTTCAATTGTGCTTATTTGATGATTTGATTATTGAACTAACGTGGACTAATTGCAAGAAATCCTAAAAGGGTTTACATAGCATGTCTTGAGTATGATTTGTGTGTAGGGTGACCAAAACGTAAATTGGTCCTAATGTCATCCTTGACCAACATTAGTGAAGGCTTAATCAGTGTCAAACATGATTAAGAAAGTCAATTTCGTGGTCAACATAAGTCAAGTTTTGCCAAAGATGTCTTGGAGCTTAATTGGGATCAATTGAAGTAAAATTAACTTTCTAGACAAAGTCAGAATCGACGGACGTGACGTGGCAGCTGACATGGCATTGTTGACATGGCATTGTTGACATGGCATTAATGACATGGCAAAGAAGACAAGTTAACCATAGTTACATCTTAACTAGAAGACTTGGAGCCAAAAAGAGAAGAGAAGGAAAAGTTAATTTGAAAGGAGGAGACAAGAGGTACAACAAGTCTTATGACAAGTTTTTCTCTTCACATGTGTGGGAAGCTTTATTTCAAAACCATTTCTCTTTCCCACCAAGACACTCCACATCCAATGGATCATATTCTCTCTACATCAAAATCACATTTTAATCCAATGGCCAAAGATTCAAGCTTTATTCTTATCTCTCCTACTTTACATCCTATGGCCAAAATTGAATCTTCACTTGATCCAAAGGCCATGATTTACTCCACCTAAGAGACAAACTTTTCTCAAGTCAATTGTTGTATCTTTCAAGGTGGCCTCCAAAGTCTATATCCATCCAAAAGCCATTATTTCTTCCTACCAAAAAAGACTTGTTGTAATCATTTTCACACTTCTCTAAGCCTTCTAACGTCTATAATGATCCAAGGGTCCATATCTTTCATATCAATCCAATGGCCCTCATTTCATGAGCTTACACTCCACAATTTTCTATATAAACTAACTCTTTGTCTATGGTGCATATACTTGGCCGAAAATTACACTCTCTCTCTCTAGTGTTCTTCATCTTCTAAGCTTTCATTCTTTCACTCATTCATTCCTTGATTACATACTTGATTTTGAAGAGAGATCATACATACTAGCCAAGTAAAGCTTTATTGTTACTCTTGAGCCTTTCTTACCAGATTCTTATCATTTCCTCAAGAGCCATTCTACTTGCTTGAGCAATCTGAATTCCAGCTTTTCAAGAGCTTCATTTGAGCCTTAGACACTTACAAATCCAGCTACTAAAGAGCCAGCCTTTGAGCCTAAACTTATCTCATACCCGGCTATTCTTAGAGCCATTTTTGAGCTTGTATTTTGTTGATTAAGTTAGTGTGGTGAGCTACAAACCACACGGTGTGTAGAGTTTTGTGTGGTGAGCTATAAACCACACGGTGTGTAAAGTTTGGTGTTTGAGCTACAAAAACACTGGTTGTATGAGTTCCGCTTGACTCGGTTGAACAAGCTATAGTGGAGTGTTTGAAATTCCCAAGTGGGACTTGGGGAGTGGAGTAGGCTTGGGTTAAGCCGAACCACTATAAATCTCTTGCCTCTTTTACTTTCCAGCAATTTCAATTAGCATTGCATTCTCATATCATACATACTTGAAATTGATCATTTAGGTTGCTAGAGTCAAGCTTGTTCAATTAATTGTCAAATCTGATTTTGTGCCCTAATTACATTTGTTTTACAAGTGACATATACATACTTGATCATCTTGCTTGGTTCTTGATCTTAAAGTTATCTATCTTGCTTATATCAATTGTCCTTGACTTGCTTGAGCTTGTTTAATTGCTTTGTGCTCAAATCTGCCATTAGGAGACCATACAATCATATTAGGATTTTATATGTGATTTGTTCGAATTGATTGTTCTACTTGATTTATATACATCTACACTAGTACTCAATTTGGTATTTAGCTTCCGCTTAGGGTGAAACTAAAAAAGAGGTGACCTAGTCTAAAATTGACTAAGGACACAATTCACCCCCCCTCTTGTGGTGCCATCCGATCCAACAAGTGGTATCGAAGCTTGTGTTCCCTTGCATATAGAAGTAATTTTCTTGTGCATTATTAGTGATTTATATGATGGCATCTACTAGTGGTAGACATGATCATGTGTTAGAGGGTCAATCTAGTGGTAGACCTCCATTCTTTAATGGAGAAGACTATGACCATTGGAAAATGAGAATGAAACTTTATTTTATGTCTCTTGATATTGATTTGTGGTATGTCATAGAGGATGGACCTTATGAGCCTACCATCACCACCAAGATCGGTGATGTCGAAAAAGAGATTTCAAAACCTAGGGATAAATGGGATGATAATGATAAGAAAAAGATTTCTTTGAATGCTAAAGCTATGTCTATTTTATTTAATGCATTGAATTCAATTGAAGCTAAACATATTTCTACATGCATTTCGGCTCAAGATATGTGGACTAGGTTAGAGATGAAGCATGAGGGAACTAATCAAGTAAAGGAGTCTAAGATTAACATGCTCATGCATTCATATGAATTGTTCACTATGTTTCCACATGAGTCTATTACCGATATGGATATTAGACTAACCAAAATTCTGAATTCTCTTGAATCTTTAGGGAAGACATTCTCCAATCAAGAAAAGGTGCAAAAGTACTTGAGAAGTCTTCCGGAAGCATGGGATGCCAAAGTGACAGCCATCCAAGAAGCTAAAGATCTCAAAGTTTTGAAGTTGGATGAGCTTGTAGGATCACTTCTGGTATATGAGACAAATTTGAAGGCAAGAGAAGCTCAGAAAGAGGACACCAAAAAGAAGAGCATTGCTTTTTTGCCTCCAAGGGTGATAGTGGAGATGATTTGAGTGATGAGGAAGTAGCCCTAATGACAAGGAGGTTCAAGAGATATTTGATAAACAAGAAGAAGCAAGGTGGTAAACCTTTTGGCCACTCAAGGAGGGACAACTTCAAATCTGGCCGTGGGGATCAAAGCGACTCCAAAGGGAACTATGAGGAGCAAGACAAAGATTTGAGGTGCTTTGAGTGTGGCAAGAAGGGGCACATGAAGTATGAGTGTCCAAAGAAGAAAGATAAGAGCAAGGAGCAAACCAAGAGAGCCTTCAAAGCTACATGGAGTGATTCGGACTCCGAAAGCACTTCAAGTAAGGATGAGTTTGCTAGATTTTGCTTGATGGCCAAAGGAAACTCATCCGATCCGGATGAGGAGGTGTTCTTGAAAATCAAAAGTTCTAAGGCTTCCAAATGGTACTTGGATAGTGGTTGCTCAAGACACATGACCGGGAACTCAAGTTCTTTTTCTTCTCTCAAGAAGTTCTCTAATGGTGGTCATGTGACTTTTGGTGACAACAAGAAGGGTAGGATCCTTGGTCAAGGATCCATAGGTGATGTATCATCTTTCTCTATCTCTAATGTGCAATTAGTTGATGGATTATCTTTTAACCTTCTTAGTATTTCTCAATTGTGTGATGGTGGCTTGCGCATATGTTTTGATGATTCAAAGTGTGAGTTTTTAAATGCCATGAATGAATGCGTGCTTGTAGGAAAAAGAGATGGTAATGTGTATTCTATTAATTTGAAAGACTTGAATGATTGCAAACTTAAATGCTTGATTTCCAATGTTAGTGATGTGAATATATGGCATAAAAGATTAGGACATATAGGAATTTCTACAATTGAAAAATTGGTTAGAAATAATCTTGTTAGAGGTATACCTTCTTTGAACTTTGACATGTATGATGCTTGTGAGCCATGCATTAGAGGAAAACACACTAGGAAGTCTTTCAAGTCTAGAAACCAGATTT
This sequence comes from Tripterygium wilfordii, assembly GCF_013401445.1. NCBI lineage: Eukaryota > Viridiplantae > Streptophyta > Magnoliopsida > Celastrales > Celastraceae > Tripterygium > Tripterygium wilfordii. Next base: position 83,887 of record NW_024056356.1, on the reverse strand, counting down.
CAACTACTAAGGTTTTAGAACTTTTGCATCTTGATTTGTTTGGTCCAAGTAGAGTTAAAAGTGTAGGTGGTAGATCCTATGCCTTTGTAATTGTTGATGATTATTCTAGATATACTTGGGTGATTTTCCTTGCACATAAACATGAGACCATTCATGAGTTTTCAAAACTAATCAAGAGGCTTCAAAATGAAAAGAACATAAGCATTAGCAAGATTAGGAGTGATCATGGAGGAGAATTTGATAATCATGCATTTATTGATCTATGTGATGAATATGGCATTAGACATGATTTCTCTTCACCTAGGACACCCCAACAAAATGGGGTGGTAGAAAGGAAAAATAGAACTTTACAAGAAATTGCTAGGACTATGCTTTGTGAACATGATTTGCCTAAGTTCTTGTGGGCCGAGGCCATTAATTGTGCATGCTATGTTACAAATAGGTTATCTATTAGAAAGAAGATAAATAAGACACCTTATGAGATTTGGAATGATAGAAAACCTAAGGTTGACTACTTTAGAGTTTTTGGTTGCAAATGTTATGTACTAAACACTAAGGATGACTTAGATAAATTTGATGCAAAATCTACTCCTTGTGTATTTGTTGGCTATGCTTTAACTTCTAGAGCTTATAGAGTTTACAATCCAAAGTCTAGGAGAATAGAAGAGTCCATTCATGTTAAATTTATTGAAACTCTTGCATTTGACCCTTTGCTTGAGAATGATGACATTGAGTTAGGTTTGGAGAAGTTGAGCTTAAAAGATGATAAAGATGACTCTCCTACACCTAAAGATGATGGACCAAGCAAAGAGGGAGGAAATGAGCACGAGGAGACACAAAATAGTGATGCACCCGTGGGCTTGGAAGAAAGTGAGGTTGCACCCGTGGCCTCCAATAGTGAAACTACAGCTCCTACATCATGGCTGCAAGTGAAGGACAAACACAAGCATCCCAAACAACTCATAATTGGCGATTTGCATCAAGGGGTAAGGACTCGTAGATCTCACTTAGTTCCTAATGATAATGATATGCATGCTAATGTGGTAGATAATGTGACTGCAAATTTAATGAATACTGCTTTAATTGTTGATGTGCATGGTTCTTATGCCTTAATTTCTCAAATAGAACCTAGAAACATTGATGATGCTTTGCTTGATGATAAATGGATTATTGCTATGCAAGATGAGTTGAATCAATTCACTAGGAATGAAGTTTGGCATTTAGTTCCAAGACCTAAAGACCAAACCATAATTGGAACTAAATGGGTGTTTAAGAACAAAATGAATGAAGATGGTGAAGTTATTAGAAACAAGGCTAGGTTGGTTGCACAAGGGTACAACCAAGAATAAGGGATTGACTATGAAGAAACATTTGCCCCCGTAGCTAGGTTAGAAGCTATTAGGTTGCTTATGGCATTTGCATGTTTCAAAGGTTTTAAACTTTATCAAATGGATGTCAAAAGTGCATTTTTGAATGGTTTTATCAATGAGAATGTGTATGTAAAGCAACCACCCGGATTTGAAGATCCTAACTTTCCAAACCATGTTTATAAATTGACAAAAGCCTTGTATGGTTTGAAACAAGCACCTAGGGTATGGTATGATAGACTTTCCTCATTCTTAATTCAAAATGGTTTTAAAAGAGGAAGAATTGATAGCACTTTGTTCTTAAAGGAAAAAGGTCATGACATGCTTATTGTTCAAATATATGTAGATGACATTATATTTGGTGCTACTAATGAGGCTATGTGCAAAGAATTTGAGTTGTGCATGAAAAGTGAATTTGAGATGTCTATGATGGGTGAACTTACCTTCTTTTTAGGACTACAAGTTAAACAAACTAAGAGAGGTATACATATTAGTCAAACTAAATATATTCATGATATGCTTAGAAAGTTTGGTTTTGATTCCTTGAACCCTTCTCCTACTCCCATGAGTGTGACAACTAAACTTGAAAAAGATGAAGATGGACAACCTTATGATTCTAAAATGTATAGGTCCATGATTGGTTCACTTTTATATTTGACATCTAGTAGACCCGACATCATGTTTAGTGTATGCATGTGTGCTAGATTTCAAAGTCAACCTATGCATTCTCATTTCCTAGCGGTTAAGAGAATATTTAGGTACCTTAGGCATACATCAACTCTTGGCATATGGTATGATAAAAATTCTTTGTTTGATTTATATGCATATAGTGATGCTGATTTTGCTGGGTGTAAGATAAATAGAAAGAGTACTTCGGGTACATGTCAATTCCTAGGAAGTATGCTTATTTCTTGGTTCTCCAAGAAACAACCTTGTGTTGCCCTATCTACCACCGAAGCCGAATACATAGCTATAGGGAGTTGTTGTGCTCAACTCTTATGGATTAGACAACAATTATATGACTTTGGACTTAAATTGAAAGATATTCCTATATATTGTGATAATACTAGTGCCATTAGCCTTTCTAAAAATCCAGTGCATCATTCAAAGGCTAAACATATTGAAATTAGGCATCATTTTATTAGAGATCATGTGACTCAAGGGACAATTAAATTAGAGTATGTGGACACAATGAACCAACTTGCGGACATACTAACTAAACCTCTAAACCAAGAGAGATTTGAATTTTTAAGAGGTAATCTAGGCATGAGAATGAGTCCTTGATATGTGTATGGATGTTTATGCATTGCTTATATTGAACACCTTTTGGATGCATTTACAAAATAAAGGGGGAGAAATATACTTTGAACTTTAAAGTTTGGTATGCATAGGTTAAGGGGGAGGAACTTGAATGTCATATTGTATAGACCTTGCCTATTGATACTTTACTTGTCTTGAATTGCAATTCCCTTGTATTTATTGAAACATATGCTTATAGGAAGTTTATTTGTGTGAAGCATAATGTGAGGGGGAGAGTTTCTCATGTGAATTAAAGAAAATAGCTCAAAGTTACATAAGTTATTTTGTAATCATCAAAAGGGGGAGAATGTTGAATATATGTTTGAGTGATTACAACGGCATGTTTTGATTGAACTTTGATCTATTGATTGTATTGAGAAACCTAGGTGCATATGACTACTTGATTAGTTTAGGAATTCAAGACTTATATTAAACTAGTTCAATTGTGCTTATTTGATGATTTGATTATTGAACTAACGTGGACTAATTGCAAGAAATCCTAAAAGGGTTTACATAGCATGTCTTGAGTATGATTTGTGTGTAGGGTGACCAAAACGTAAATTGGTCCTAATGTCATCCTTGACCAACATTAGTGAAGGCTTAATCAGTGTCAAACATGATTAAGAAAGTCAATTTCGTGGTCAACATAAGTCAAGTTTTGCCAAAGATGTCTTGGAGCTTAATTGGGATCAATTGAAGTAAAATTAACTTTCTAGACAAAGTCAGAATCGACGGACGTGACGTGGCAGCTGACATGGCATTGTTGACATGGCATTGTTGACATGGCATTAATGACATGGCAAAGAAGACAAGTTAACCATAGTTACATCTTAACTAGAAGACTTGGAGCCAAAAAGAGAAGAGAAGGAAAAGTTAATTTGAAAGGAGGAGACAAGAGGTACAACAAGTCTTATGACAAGTTTTTCTCTTCACATGTGTGGGAAGCTTTATTTCAAAACCATTTCTCTTTCCCACCAAGACACTCCACATCCAATGGATCATATTCTCTCTACATCAAAATCACATTTTAATCCAATGGCCAAAGATTCAAGCTTTATTCTTATCTCTCCTACTTTACATCCTATGGCCAAAATTGAATCTTCACTTGATCCAAAGGCCATGATTTACTCCACCTAAGAGACAAACTTTTCTCAAGTCAATTGTTGTATCTTTCAAGGTGGCCTCCAAAGTCTATATCCATCCAAAAGCCATTATTTCTTCCTACCAAAAAAGACTTGTTGTAATCATTTTCACACTTCTCTAAGCCTTCTAACGTCTATAATGATCCAAGGGTCCATATCTTTCATATCAATCCAATGGCCCTCATTTCATGAGCTTACACTCCACAATTTTCTATATAAACTAACTCTTTGTCTATGGTGCATATACTTGGCCGAAAATTACACTCTCTCTCTCTAGTGTTCTTCATCTTCTAAGCTTTCATTCTTTCACTCATTCATTCCTTGATTACATACTTGATTTTGAAGAGAGATCATACATACTAGCCAAGTAAAGCTTTATTGTTACTCTTGAGCCTTTCTTACCAGATTCTTATCATTTCCTCAAGAGCCATTCTACTTGCTTGAGCAATCTGAATTCCAGCTTTTCAAGAGCTTCATTTGAGCCTTAGACACTTACAAATCCAGCTACTAAAGAGCCAGCCTTTGAGCCTAAACTTATCTCATACCCGGCTATTCTTAGAGCCATTTTTGAGCTTGTATTTTGTTGATTAAGTTAGTGTGGTGAGCTACAAACCACACGGTGTGTAGAGTTTTGTGTGGTGAGCTATAAACCACACGGTGTGTAAAGTTTGGTGTTTGAGCTACAAAAACACTGGTTGTATGAGTTCCGCTTGACTCGGTTGAACAAGCTATAGTGGAGTGTTTGAAATTCCCAAGTGGGACTTGGGGAGTGGAGTAGGCTTGGGTTAAGCCGAACCACTATAAATCTCTTGCCTCTTTTACTTTCCAGCAATTTCAATTAGCATTGCATTCTCATATCATACATACTTGAAATTGATCATTTAGGTTGCTAGAGTCAAGCTTGTTCAATTAATTGTCAAATCTGATTTTGTGCCCTAATTACATTTGTTTTACAAGTGACATATACATACTTGATCATCTTGCTTGGTTCTTGATCTTAAAGTTATCTATCTTGCTTATATCAATTGTCCTTGACTTGCTTGAGCTTGTTTAATTGCTTTGTGCTCAAATCTGCCATTAGGAGACCATACAATCATATTAGGATTTTATATGTGATTTGTTCGAATTGATTGTTCTACTTGATTTATATACATCTACACTAGTACTCAATTTGGTATTTAGCTTCCGCTTAGGGTGAAACTAAAAAAGAGGTGACCTAGTCTAAAATTGACTAAGGACACAATTCACCCCCCCTCTTGTGGTGCCATCCGATCCAACACAAGTTATGTCTCAAATTGCACAAAAACGTGAAAAGCTCCTCTATGGAGAGAGTTGAGCATTTTCCAAAGCATCAATGTGGACCGTCGTACTCTACTTAGTGCTCTTAAAAGTCTAACTTTCTAGTTGAGCCTTCGTGGCACGTTTCGTAAGGTAAATATGCGAATAGATCAAGTTATGTTTGCAATTGCACAAAAACGTGAAAAGCTCCTCCATGGAGAGAGTTGAGCAATTCCAAAGCAATAATGTGGACCGTTGTACTCTATTTAGTGCTCTTAAAAGTCTAACTTGCTAGTTGAGCATTCGTGCCACGTTTCATAAGGTGAAGACGCAAACAGACCAAGTTATGTCTCAAATTGCACAAAAACGTGAAAAGCTCCGCTATGGAGAGAGTTGAGCATTTTCCAAAGCATCAATGTGGACCGTCGTACTCTATTTAGTGCTCTTAAAAGTCTAACTTTCTAGTTGAGCCTTCGTGCCACGTTTCGTAAGGTAAATATGCGAATAGATCAAGTTATGTTTGCAATTGCACAAAAACGTGAAAAGCTCCTCCATGGAGAGAGTTGAGCAATTCCAAAGCATCAATGTGGACCGTTGTACTCTATTTAGTGCTCTTAAAATTCTAAGTTGCTAGTTCAGCCTTCGTGCCACGTTTCATAAGGTAAAGACGGGAATAGACGAAGTTATGTCTCAAATTGCACAAAAACATGAAAAGCTCCTCTATGGAGAGAGTTGAGCAATTCCAAAGCATCAATGTGGACCTTTGTACCCTATTTAGTGCTCTTAAAAGTCTAACTTGCTAGTTGAGCCTTCGTGCCACGTTTCATAAGGTAAAGACGCGAATAGAACAAGTTATTTGTCAAATTGCACAAAAACGTGAAAAGCTCCTCTATGGAGAGAGTTGAGCATTTCCAAAGCATCAATGTGGACCGTCGTACTCTACTTAATGCTCTTAAAAGTCTAACTTGCTAGTTGAGCCTTCGTGCCACGTTTCATAAGGTAAAGACGCGAATAGACCAAGTTATGTCTCAAATTGCACAAAAATGTGAAAAGCTCCTCTACGGAGGGAGTTGAGCACTTCCAAAGCATCAATGTGGACCGTTGTACTCCATTTAGTGCTCATAAAAGTCTAACTTGCTAGTTGAGCCTTCGTGCCACGTTTCATAAGGTAAAGACGCGAATAGACCAAGTTATGTCTCAAATTGCACAAAAACGTGAAAAGCTCCTCTACGGAGGGAGTTGAGCACTTCCAAAGCATCAATGTGGACCGTTGTACTCCATTTAGTGCTCTTTAAATTCTAACTTGCTAGTTGAGCCTTCGTGCCACGTTTCATAAGGTAAAGACGCGAATAGATGAAGTTATCTCTCAAATTGCACAAAAACGTGAAAAGCACCTCTATGGAGAGAGTTGAGCATTTTCAAAGCATCAATGTGGACCGTTGTACTCTACTTAGTGCTCTTAAAAGTCTAACCTGCTAGTTGAGCCTTCGTGCCACGTTTCGTAAGGTAGATATGCGAATAGACCAAGTTATGTTTGAAATTGCACAAAAACGTGAAAGGCTCCTCTATGGAGAGAGTTGAGCAATTCCAAAGCATCAATGTGGACCGTTGAACTCTATTTAGTGCTCTTAGAAGTCTAACTTGCTAGTTGTGCCATCGTGCCACGTTTCATAAGGTAAAGACGGGAATAGACGAAGTTATGTCTCAAATCGCACAAAAACATGAAAAGCTCCTCTATGGAGAGAGTTGAGCAATTCCAAAGCATCAATGTGGACCGTTGTACTCTATTTAGTGCTCTTAAAAGTCTAACTTGCTAGTTCAGCCTTCGTGCCACGTTTCATAAGGTAAAGACGCGAATAGACCAAGTTATGTGTCAAATTGCACAAAAACGTGAAAAGCTCCTCTATGGAGAGAGTTGAGCAATTCCAAAGCATCAATGTGGACCGTTGAACTCTATTTAGTGCTCTTAAAAGTTTAACTTGCTAGTTGAGCCTTCGTGCCACGTTTCATAAGGTAAAGACGCGAATAGACCAAGTTATGTGTCAAATGGCACAAAAACGTGTAAAGCTCCTCTATGGAGAGAGTTTACCAATTCCAAAGCATCAATGTGGACCGTTGCACTCTATTTAGTGCTCTTAAAAGTCTAACTTGCTAGTTGAGCATTCGTGCCACGTTTCATAAGGTAAAGACGCAAATAGACCAAGTTATGTCTCAAATTGCACAAAAACGTGAAAAGCTCCTCTATGGAGAGAGTTGAGCATTTCCAAAGCATCAATGTGGGCCGTCATACTCTACTTAGTGCTCTTAAAAGTCTAACTTGCTAGTTGATCCTTCGTGCCACGTTTCATAAGGTAAAGACGCGAATAGACCAAGTTATGTCTCAAATTGCACAAAAACTTGAAAAGCTCCTCTACGGAGGGAGTTGAGCACTTCCAAAGCATCAATGTGGACCGTTGTACTCCATTTAGTGCTCTTCAAATTCTAACTTGCTAGTTGAGCCTTCGTGCCACGTTTCATAAGGTAAAGACGCGAATAGACGAAGTTATCTCTCAAATTGCACAAAAACGTGAAAAGCACCTCTATGGAGAGAGTTGAGCATTTCCAAAGCATCAATGTGGACCGTTGTACTCTACTTAGTGCTCTTAAAAGTCTAACCTGCTAGTTGAGCCTTCGTGCCACGTTTCGTAAGGTAAATATGCGAATAAACCAAGTTATGTTTGAAATTGCACAAAAAAGTGAAAGGCTCCTCTATGGAGAGAGTTGAGCAATTCCAAAGCATCAATGTGGACCGTTGAACTCTATTTAGTGCTCTTAGAAGTCTAACTTGCTAGTTGTGCCATCGTGCCACGTTTCATAAGGTAAGGACGCGAATAGACCAAGTTATGTCTCAAATTGCAAAAAAACGTGAAAAGCTCCTCTACGGAGGGAGTTGAGCACTTCCAAAGCATCAATGTGGACCGTTGTACTCTATTTAGTGCTCTTAAAAGTCTAACCTGCTAGTTGAGCCTTCGTGCCACGTTTCGTAAGGTAAATATGCGAATAAACCAAGTTATGTTTGCAATTGCACAAAAACGTGAAAAGCTCCTCCATGGAGAGAGTTGAGCAATTCCAAAGCATCAATGTGGACCATTGTACTCTATTTAGTGCTCTTAAAAGTCTAACTTGCTAGTTGAGCATTCGTGCCACGTTCATAAGGTGAAGACGCAAATAGACCAAGTTATGTCTCAAATTGCACAAAAACGTGAAAAGCTCCTCTATGGAGAGAGTTGAGCATTTTCCAAAGCATCAATGTGGACCGTCGTACTCTATTTAGTGCTCTTAAAAGTCTAACTTTCTAGTTGAGCCTTCGTGCCACGTTTCGTAAGGTAAATATACGAATAGATCAAGTTATGTTTGCAATTGCACAAAAACGTGAAAAGCTCCTCCATGGAGAGAGTTGAGCAATTCCAGAGCATCAATGTGGACCGTTGTACTCTATTTAGTGCTCTTAAAATTCTAAGTTGCTAGTTCAGCCTTCGTGCCACGTTTCATAAGGTAAAGACGCGAATAGACGAAGTTATGTCTCAAATTGCACAAAAACATGAAAAGCTCCTCTATGGAGAGAGTTGAGCAATTCCAAAGCATCAATGTGGACCTTTGTACCCTATTTAGTGCTCTTAAAAGTCTAACTTTCTAGTTGAGCCTTCGTGCCACGTTTCATAAGGTAAAGACGCGAATAGACCAAGTTATGTCTCAAATTGCACAAAAACGTGAAAAGCTCCTCTACGGAGGGAGTTGAGCACTTCCAAAGCATCAATGTGGACCGTTGTACTCCATTTAGTGCTCTTCAAATTCTAACTTGCTAGTTGAGCCTTCGTGCCACGTTTCATAACGTAAAGACGCAAATAGACCAAGTTATGTCTCAAATTGCACAAAAACGTGAAAAGCTCCTCTATGGAGAGAGTTGAGCATTTTCAAAGCATCAATGTGGACCGTTGTACTCTACTTAGTGCTCTTAAAAGTCTAACCTGCTAGTTGAGCCTTCGTGCCACGTTTCGTAAGGTAGATATGCGAATAGACCAAGTTATGTTTGAAATTGCACAAAAACGTGAAAGGCTCCTCTATGGAGAGAGTTGAGCAATTCCAAAGCATCAATGTGGACCGTTGAACTCTATTTAGTGCTCTTAGAAGTCTAACTTGCTAGTTGTGCCATCGTGCCACGTTTCATAAGGTAAAGACGCGAATAGACCAAGTTATGTCTCAAATTGCACAAAAACATGAAAAGCTCCTCTATGGAGAGAGTTGAGCAATTCCAAAGCATCAATGTGGACCGTTGTACTCTATTTAGTGCTCTTAAAAGTCTAACTTGCTAGTTCAGCCTTCGTGCCACGTTTCATAAGGTAAAGACGCGAATAGACCAAGTTATGTGTCAAATTGCACAAAAACGTGAAAAGCTCCTCTATGGAGAGAGTTGAGCAATTCCAAAGCATCAATGTGGACCGTTGAACTCTATTTAGTGCTCTTAAAAGTTAACTTGCTAGTTGAGCCTTCGTGCCACGTTTCATAAGGTAAAGACGCGAATAGACCAAGTTATGTGTCAAATGGCACAAAAACGTGTAAAAGCTCCTCTATGGAGAGAGTTGAGCCAATTCCAAAGCATCAATGTGGACCGTTGCACTCTATTTAGTGCTCTTAAAAGTCTAACTTGCTAGTTGAGCATTCGTGCCACGTTTCATAAGGTAAAGACGCGAAATAGACCAAGTTATGTCTCAAATTGCACAAAAACGTGAAAAGCTCCTCTATGGAGAGAGTTGAGCAATTCCAAAGCATCAATGTGGACCGTCGTACTCTACTTAGTGCTCTTAAAAGTCTAACTTGCTAGTTGAGCCTTCGTGCCACATTTCATAAGGTAAAGACGCGAATAGACCAAGTTATGTCTCAAATTGCACAAAAACTTGAAAAGCTCCTCTACTGGAGAGAGTTGAGCACTTCCAAAGCATCAATGTGGACCGTTGTACTCCTATTTAGTGCTCTTCAAAGTCTAACTTGCTAGTTGAGCCTTCGTGCCACGTTTCATAAGGTAAAGACGCGAATAGACCAAGTTATCTTCAAATTGCACAAAAACGTGAAAAGCTCCTCTATGGAGAGAGTTGAGCAATTCCAAAGCATCAATGTGGACCGTTGTACTCTACTTAGTGCTCTTAAAAGTCTAACCTGCTAGTTGAGCCTTCGTGCCACGTTTCGTAAGGTAAATATGCGAATAGACCAAGTTATGTTTGAAATTGCACAAAAACGTGAAAAGCTCCTCTATGGAGAGAGTTGAGCAATTCCAAAGCATCAATGTGGACCGTTGAACTCTATTTAGTGCTCTTAGAAGTCTAACTTGCTAGTTGTGCCATCGTGCCACGTTTCATAAGGTAAAGACGCGAATAGACCAAGTTATGTCTCAAATTGCAAAAAAACGTGAAAAGCTCCTCTACGGAGGGAGTTGAGCACTTCCAAAGCATCAATGTGGACCGTTGTACTCTATTTAGTGCTCTTAAAAGTCTAACTTGCTAGTTCAGCCTTCGTGCCACGTTTCATAAGGTAAAGACGCGAATAGACCAAGTTATGTGTCAAATTGCACAAAAACGTGAAAAGCTCCTCTATGGAGAGAGTTTACCAATTCCAATGCATCAATGTGGACCGTTGCACTCTATTTAGTGCTCTTAAAAGTCTAACTTGCCAGTTGACCATTCGTGCCACGTTTCATAAGGTGAAGACGCAAATAGACCAAGTTATGTCTCAAATTGCACAAAAACGTGAAAAGCTCCTCTATGGAGAGAGTTGAGCATTTTCCAAAGCATCAATGTGGACCGTCGTACTCTACTTAGTGCTCTTAAAAGTCTAACTTTCTAGTTGAGCCTTCGTGCCACGTTTCGTAAGGTAAATATGCGAATAGATCAAGTTATGTTTGCAATTGCACAAAAACGTGAAAAGCTCCTCCATGGAGAGAGTTGAGCAATTCCAAAGCATCAATGTGGACCAGTTGTACTCTATTTAGTGCTCTTAAAAGTCTAACTTGCTAGTTGAGCATTCGTGCCACGTTCATAAGGTGAAGACGCAAATAGACCAAGTTATGTCTCAAATTGCACAAAAACGTGAAAAGCTCCTCTATGGAGAGAGTTGAGCATTTCCAAAGCATCAATGTGGACCGTTCGTACTCTATTTAGTGCTCTTAAAAGTCTAACTTGCTAGTTGAGCCATTCGTGCCACGTTTCGTAAGGTAAAGAGGCGAATAGATCAAGTTATGTTGCAAATTGCACAAAAACGTGAAAAGCTCCTCTATGGAGAGAGTTGAGCAATTCCAAAGCATCAATGTGGACCGTTGTACTCTATTTAGTGCTCTTAAAAGTCTAACTTGCTAGTTGCAGCCTTCGTGCCACGTTTCAGTAAGGTAACGACGCGAATAGACCAAGTTATGTCTCATATTGCACAAAAACGTCAAAAGCTCCTCTATGGAGAGAGTTGAGCAATTCCAAAACATCAATGTGGACCGTTGTACTCTATTTAGTGCTCTTAAAAGTCTAACTTTCTAGTTGAGCCTTCGTGCCACGTTTCATAAGGTAAAGACGCGAATAGATCAAGTTATGTCTCAAATTACACAAAAACGTGAAAAGCTGGTCTACGGAGAGAGTTGAGCAATTCCAAAGCATCGATGTGGACTGTTGTACTCTATTTAGTGCTCTTAAAAGTATAACTTGCTAGTTGAGCCTTCGTGCCACGTTTCGTAAGGTAAAGACGCGAATAGACCAAGTTATGTGTCAAATTGCACAAAAACGTGAAAAGCTCCTCTATGGAGAGAGTTGAGCATTCCAAAGCATCAATGTGGACCGTCGTACTCTACTTAGTGCTCTTAAAAGTCTAACTTGCTAGTTGAGCCTTCGTGCCACGTTTCATAAGGTAAAGACGCGAATAGACCAAGTTATGTCTCAAATTGCACAAAAACGTGAAAAGCTCCTCTATGGAGAGAGTTGAGCAATTCCAAAGCATCAATGTGGACCGTTGTACTCCTATTTAGTGCTCTTAAAAGTCTAACTTGCTAGTTGAGCCTTCGTGCCACGTTTCATAAGGTAAAGACGCGAATAGACCAAGTTATGCTCTCAAATTGCACAAAAACGTGAAAAGCTCCTCTATGGAGAGAGTTGAGCATTTCCAAAGCATCAATGTGGACCGTTGTACTCTACTTAGTGCTCTTAAAAGTCTAACCTTGCTAGTTGAGCCTTCGTGCCACGTTTCGTAAGGTAAAGAGGCGAATAGACCAAGTTATGTCTCAAATTACACAAAAACGTGAAAAGCTCCTCTATGGAGAGAGTTGAGCAATTCCAAAGCATCAATGTGGACCGTTGTACTCTATTTAGTGCTCTTAGAAGTCTAACTTGCTAGTTGAGCCTTCGTGCCACGTTTCAGTAAGGTAAAGACGGCGAATAGACCAAGTTATGTCTCAAATTGCACAAAAACGTGAAAAGCTCCTCTATGGAGGAGAGTTGAGCAATTCCAAAGCATCAATGTGGACCGTTGTACTCTATTTAGTGCTCTTCAAAGTCTAACTTGCTAGTTGAGCCTTCGTGCCACGTTTCGATAAGGTAAAGACGCGAATAGACCAAGTTATGTCTCAAATTGCACAAAAACGTGAAAAGCTCCTCTATGGAGAGAGTTGAGCAATTCCAAAGCATCAATGTGGACCGTTGTACTCTATTTAGTGCTCTTAAAAGTCTAACTTGCTAGTTGAGCCTTCGTGCCACGTTTCGTAAGGTAAAGAGGCGAATAGACCAAGTTATGTCTCAAATTGCACAAAAACGTGAAAAGCTCCTCTATGGAGAGAGTTGATTAATTCCAAAGCATCAATGTGGACCGTTGTACTCTATTTAGTGCTCTTAGAAGTCTAACTTGCTAGTTGAGCCTTCGTGCCACGTTTCGTAAGGTAAAGACGCGAATAGACCAAGTTATGTCTCAAATTGCACAAAAACGTGAAAAGCTCCTCTATGGAGAGAGTTGAGCAATTCCAAAGCATCAATGTGGACCGTTGTACTCTATTTAGTGCTCTTAGAAGTCTAACTTGCTAGTTGAGCCTTCGTGCCACGTTTCAGTAAGGTAAAGACGCGAATAGACCAAGTTATGTCTCAAATTGCACAAAAACGTGAAAAGCTCCTCTATGGAGAGAGTTGAGCAATTCCAATGCATCAATGTGGACCGTTGCTACTCTATTTAGTGCTCTTAAAAGTCTAACTTGCTAGTTGAGCATTCGTGCCACGTTTCAGTAAGGTAAAGACGCGAATAGACCAAGTTATGTCTCAAATTGCACAAAAACGTGAAAAGCTCCTCTATGGAGAGAGTTGAGCAATTCCAAAGCATCAATGTGGACCGTTGTACTCCTATTTAGTGCTCTTAGAAGTCTAACTTGCTAGTTGAGCCTTCGTGCCACGTTTCAGTAAGGTAAAGACGCGAATAGACCAAGTTATGTCTCAAATTGCACAAAAACGTGAAAAGCTCCTCTATGGAGAGAGTTGAGCAATTCCAAAGCATCAATGTGGACCGTTGTACTCTATTTAGTGCTCTTAAAAGTCTAACTTGCTAGTTGAGCCTTCGTGCCACGTTTCGTAAGGTAAAGACGCGAATAGACCAAGTTATGTCTCAAATTGCACAAAAACGTGAAAAGCTCCTCTATGGAGAGAGTTGAGCAATTCCAAAGCATCAATGTGGACCGTTGATACTCTATTTAGTGCTCTTAGAAGTCTAACTTGCTAGTTGAGCCTTCGTGCCACGTTTCAGTAAGGTAAAGACGCGAATAGACCAAGTTATGTCTCAAATTGCACAAAAACGCGAAAAGCTCCTCTATGGAGAGAGTTGAGCAATTCCAAAGCATCAATGTGGACCGTTGTACTCTATTTAGTGCTCTTAAAAGTCTAAGTTGCTAGTTGAGCCTTCGTGCCACGTTTCGTAAGGTAAAGACGCGAATAGACCAAGTTATGTCTCAAATTGCACAAAAACGTGAAAAGCTCCTCTATGGAGAGAGTTGAGCAATTCCAAAGCATCAATGTGGACCGTTGCTACTCTATTTAGTGCTCTTAGAAAGTCTAACTTGCTAGTTGAGCCTTCGTGCCACGTTTCGTAAGGTAAAGACGCGAATAGACCAAGTTATGTCTCAAATTGCACAAAAACGTGAAAAGCTCCTCTATGGAGAGAGTTGAGCAATTCCAAAGCATCAATGTGGACCGTTCGTACTCTATTTAGTGCTCTTAGAAGTCTAACTTGCTAGTTGAGCCTTCGTGCCACGTTTCGTAAGGTAAAGAGGCGAATAGACCAAGTTATGTCTCAAATTGCACAAAAACGTGAAAAGCTCCTCTATGGAGAGAGTTGAGCAATTCCAAAGCATCAATGTGGACCGTTGTACTCTATTTAGTGCTCTTAAAAGTCTAACTTGCTAGTTGAGCCTTCGTGCCACGTTTCGTAAGGTAAAGAGGCGAATAGACCAAGTTATGTCTCAAATTGCACAAAAACGTGAAAAGCTCCTCTATGGAGAGAGTTGAGCAATTCCAAAGCATCAATGTGGACCGTTGTACTCTATTGAGTGCTCTTAAAAGTCTAACTTGCTAGTTGAGCCTTCGTGCCACGTTTCGTAAGGTAAAGACGCGAATAGACCAAGTTATGTCTCAAATTGCACAAAAACATGAAAAGCTCCTCTATGGAGAGAGTTGAGCAATTCCAAAGCATCAATGTGGACCGTTGTACTCTATTTAGTGCTTCTTAGAAAGTCTAACTTGCTAGTTGAGCCTTCGTGCCACGTTTCGTAAGGTAAAGAGGCGAATAGACCAAGTTATGTCTCAAATTGCACAAAAACGTGAAAAGCTCCTCTATGGAGAGAGTTGAGCAATTCCAAAGCATCAATGTGGACCGTTGTACTCTATTTAGTGCTCTTAGAAGTCTAACTTGCTAGTTGAGCCTTCGTGCCACGTTTCGTAAGGTAAAGACGCGAATAGACCAAGTTATGTCTCAAATTGCACAAAAACGTGAAAAGCTCCTCTATGGAGAGAGTTGAGCAATTCCAAAGCATCAATGTGGACCGTTATACTCTATTTAGTGTTCTTAGAAGTCTAACTTGCTAGTTGAGCCTTCGTGCCACGTTTCGTAAGGTAAAGACGCGAATAGACCAAGTTATGTCTCAAATTGCACAAAAACGTGAAAAGCTCCTCTATGGAGAGAGTTGAGCAATTCCAAAGCATCAATGTGGACCGTTGTACTCTATTTAGTGCTCTTAGAAGTCTAACTTGCTAGTTGAGCCTTCGTGCCACGTTTCGTAAGGTAAAGAGGCGAATAGACCAAGTTATGTCTCAAATTGCACAAAAACGTGAAAAGCTCCTCTATGGAGAGAGTTGAGCAATTCCAAAGCATCAATGTGGACCGTTGTACTCTATTTAGTGCTTCTTAGAAGTCTAACTTGCTAGTTGAGCCTTCGTGCCACGTTTCGTAAGGTAAAGACGGCGAATAGACCAAGTTATGTCTCAAATTGCACAAAAACGTGAAAAGCTCCTCTATGGAGAGAGTTGAGCAATTCCAAAGCATCAATGTGGACCGTTATACTCTATTTAAGTGTTCTTAGAAGTCTAACTTGCTAGTTGAGCCTTCGTGCCACGTTTCGTAAGGTAAAGACGCGAATAGACCAAGTTATGTCTCAAATTGCACAAAAACGTGAAAAGCTCCTCTATGGAGAGAGTTGAGCAATTCCAAAGCATCAATGTGGACCGTTGTACTCTATTTAGTGCTCTTAGAAGTCGAACTTGCTAGTTGAGCCTTCGTGCCACGTTTCGTAAGGTAAAGAGGCGAATAGACCAAGTTATGTCTCAAATTGCACAAAAACGTGAAAAGCTCCTCTATGGAGAGAGTTGAGCAATTCCAAAGCATCAATGTGGACCGTTCTACTCTATTTAGTGCTCTTAGAAGTCTAACTTGCTAGTTGAGCCTTCGTGCCACGTTTCGTAAGGTAAAGAGGCGAATAGACCAAGTTATGTCTCAAATTGCACAAAAACGTGAAAAGCTCCTCTATGGAGAGAGTTGAGCAATTCCAAAGCATCAATGTGGACCGTTGTACTCTATTTAGTGCTCTTAAAAGTCTAACTTGCTAGTTGAGCCTTCGTGCCACGTTTCGTAAGGTAAAGAGGCGAATAGACCAAGTTATGTCTCAAATTGCACAAAAACGTGAAAAGCTCCTCTATGGAGAGAGTTGAGCAATTCCAAAGCATCAATGTGGACCGTTCTACTCTATTTAGTGTTCTTAGAAGTCTAACTTGCTAGTTGAGCCTTCGTGCCACGTTTCGTAAGGTAAAGACGCGAATAGACCAAGTTATGTCTCAAATTGCACAAAAACGCGAAAAGCTCCTCTATGGAGAGAGTTGAGGAATTCCAAAGCATCAATGTGGACCGTTATACTCTATTTAATGTTCTTAGAAGTCGAACTTGCTAGTTGAGCCTTCGTGCCACGTTTCGTAGGTAAAGAGGCGAATAGACCAAGTTATGTCTCAAATTGCACAAAAACGTGAAAAGCTCCTCTATGGAGAGAGTTGAGCAATTCCAAAGCATCAATGTGGACCGTTGTACTCTATTTAGTGCTCTTAAAAGTCTAACTTGCTTGTTGAGCCTTCGTGCCACGTTTCGTAAGGTAAAGAGGCGAATAGACCAAGTTATGTCTCAAATTGCACAAAAACGTGAAAAGCTCCTCTATGGAGAGAGTTGAGCAATTCCAAAGCATCAATGTGGACCGTTCTACTCTATTTAGTGTTCTTAGAAGTCTAACTTGCTAGTTGAGCCTTCGTGCCACGTTTCGTAAGGTAAAGACGCGAATAGACCAAGTTATGTCTCAAATTGCCACAAAAACGTGAAAAGCTTCCCTATGGAGAGAGTTGAGCAATTCCAAAGCATCAATGTGGACCGTTGTACTCTATTTAGTGCTCTTAAAAGTCTAACTTGCTAGTTGAGCCTTCGTGGCACGTTTCGTAAGGTAAAGAGGCGAATAGACCAAGTTATGTCTCAAATTGCACAAAAACGTGAAAAGCTCCTCTATGGAGAGAGTTGAGCAATTCCAAATGCATCAATGTGGACCGTTGTACTCTATTTAGTGCTCTTAAAAGTCTAACTTGCTAGTTGAGCCTTCGTGCCACGTTTCGTAAGGTAAAGAGGCGAATAGACCAAGTTATGTCTCAAATTACATCAAGAACGTGAAAAGCTCGTCCTATGGAGAGAGTTGAGCAATTCCAAAGCATCAATAGTGGACCGTTCTACTCTATTTAGTGTTCTTAGAAGTCTAACTTGCTAGTTGAGACTTCGTGCCACGTTTAGTAAGGTAAAGAGGCGAATTAGACCAAGTTATGTCTCAAATTGCTAAAAAACGTGAAAAGCTCCTCTATGGAGAGAGTTGAGCAATTCCAATGCATCAATGTGGACCGTTGTACTCTATTTAGTGCTCTTAAAAGTCTAACTTGCCAGTTGAGCCTTCGTGCCACGTTTCGTAAGGTAAAGACGCGAATAGACCAAGTTATGTCTCAAATTGCACAAAAACGCGAAAAGCTCCTCTATGGAGAGAGTTGAGCAATTCCAAAGCATCAATGTGGACCGTTCTACTCCATTTAGTGTTCTTAGAAGTCTAACTTGCTAGTTGAGCCTTCGTGCCACGTTTCGTAAGGTAAAGACGCGAATAGACCAAGTTATGGCTCAAATTGCACAAAAACGCGAAAAGCTCCTCTATGGAGAGAGTTGAGGAATTCCAAAGCATCAATGTGGACCGTTATACTCTATTTAATGTTCTTAGAAGTCGAACTTGCTAGTTGAGCCTTCGTGCCACGTTTCGTTAGGTAAAGAGGCGAATAGACCAAGTTATGTCTCAAATTGCACAAAAACGTGAAAAGCTCCTCTATGGAGAGAGTTGAGCAATTCCAAAGCATCAATGTGGACCGTTGTACTCTATTTAATGTTCTTAGAAGTCGAACTTGCTAGTTGAGCCTTCGTGCCACGTTTCGTAAGGTAAAGAGGCGAATAGACCAAGTTATGTCTCAAATTGCACAAAAACGCGAAAAGCTCCTCTATGGAGAGAGTTGAGGAATTCCAAAGCATCAATGTGGACCGTTATACTCTATTTAATGTTCTTAGAAGTCGAACTTGCTAGTTGAGCCTTCGTGCCACGTTTCGTAAGGTAAAGACGCGAATAGACCAAGTTATGTCTCAAATTGCACAAAAACGCGAAAAGCTCCTCTATGGAGAGAGTTGAGGAATTCCAAAGCATCAATGTGGACCGTTGTACTCTATTTAATGTTCTTAGAAGTCGAACTTGCTAGTTGAGCCTTCGTGCCATGCTTCGTAAGGTAAAGAGGTGAATAGACCAAGTTATGTCCCAAATTGCACAAAAACGCGAAAAGCTCCTCTATGGAGAGAGTTGAGGAATTCCAAAGCATCAATGTGGACCGTTGTACTCTATTTAATGTTCTTAGAAGTCGAACTTGCTAGTTGAGCCTTCGTGCCACGTTTCGTTAGGTAAAGAGGCGAATAGACCAAGTTATGTCTCAAATTGCACAAAAACGCGAAAAGCTCCTCTATGGAGAGAGTTGAGCAATTCCAAAGCATCAATGTGGACCGTTATACTCTATTTAATGTTCTTAGAAGTCGAACTTGCTAGTTGAGCCTTCGTGCCACGTTTCGTAAGGTAAAGACGCGAATAGACCAAGTTATGTCTCAAATTGCACAAAAACGCGAAAAGCTCCTCTATGGAGAGAGTTGAGGAATTCCAAAGCATCAATGTGGACCGTTGTACTCTATTTAATGTTCTTAGAAGTCGAACTTGCTAGTTGAGCCTTCGTGCCACGTTTCGTAGGTAAAGAGGCGAATAGACCAAGTTATGTCTCAAATTGCACAAAAACGTGAAAAGCTCCTCTATGGAGAGAGTTGAGCAATTCCAAAGCATCAATGTGGACCGTTGTACTCTATTTAATGTTCTTAGAAGTCGAACTTGCTAGTTGAGCCTTCGTGCCACGTTTCGTAAGGTAAAGAGGCGAATAGACCAAGTTATGTCTCAAATTGCACAAAAACGCGAAAAGCTCCTCTATGGAGAGAGTTGAGGAATTCCAAAGCATCAATGTGGACCGTTATACTCTATTTAATGTTCTTAGAAGTCGAACTTGCTAGTTGAGCCTTCGTGCCACGTTTCGTAAGGTAAAGACGCGAATAGACCAAGTTATGTCTCAAATTGCACAAAAACGCGAAAAGCTCCTCTATGGAGAGAGTTGAGGAATTCCAAAGCATCAATGTGGACCGTTGTACTCTATTTAATGTTCTTAGAAGTCGAACTTGCTAGTTGAGCCTTCGTGCCATGCTTCGTAAGGTAAAGAGGCGAATAGACCAAGTTATGTCCCAAATTGCACAAAAACACGAAAAGCTCCTCTATGGAGAGAGTTGAGCAATTCCAAAGCATCAATGTGGACCGTTCTACTCTATTTAATGTTCTTAGAAGTCGAACTTGCTAGTTGAGCCTTCGTGCCACGTTTCGTAAGGTAAAGAGGCGAATAGACCAAGTTATGTCTCAAATTGCACAAAAACGTGAACAGCTCCTCTATGGAGAGAGTTGAGCAATTCCAAAGCATCAATGTGGACCGTTGTACTCTATTTAGTGCTCTTAAAAGTCTAACTTGCTAGTTGAGCCTTCGTGGCACGTTTCGTAAGGTAAAGAGGCGAATAGACCAAGTTATGTCTCAAATTGCACAAAAACGTGAAAAGCTCCTCTATGGAGAGAGTTGAGCAATTCCAATGCATCAATGTGGACCGTTGTACTTTATTTAGTGCTCTTAAAAGTCTAACTTGCTTGTTGAGCCTTCGTGCCACGTTTCGTAAGGTAAAGAGGCGAATAGACCAAGTTATGTCTCAAATTACTCAAGAACGTGAAAAGCTCGTCCATGGAGAGAGTTGAGCAATTCCAAAGCATCAATATGGACCGTTCTACTCTATTTAGTGTTCTTAGAAGTCTAACTTGCTAGTTGAGACTTCGTGCCACGTTTAGTAAGGTAAAGAGGCGAATTGACCAAGTTATGTCTCAAATTGCTAAAAAACGTGAAAAGCTCCTCTATGGAGAGAGTTGAGCAATTCCAATGCATCAATGTGGACCGTTGTACTCTATTTAGTGCTCTTAAAAGTCTAACTTGCCAGTTGAGCCTTCGTGCCACGTTTCGTAAGGTAAAGACGCGAATAGACCAAGTTATGTCTCAAATTGCACAAAAACGCGAAAAGCTCCTCTATGGAGAGAGTTGAGCAATTCCAAAGCATCAATGTGGACCGTTCTACTCTATTTAGTGTTCTTAGAAGTCTAACTTGCTAGTTGAGCCTTCGTGCCACGTTTCGTAAGGTAAAGACGCGAATAGACCAAGTTATGGCTCAAATTGCACAAAAACGCGAAAAGCTCCTCTATGGAGAGAGTTGAGGCAATTCCAAAGCATCAATGTGGACCGTTATACTCTATTTAATGTTCTTAGAAGTCGAACTTGCTAGTTGAGCCTTCGTGCCACGTTTCGTAGGTAAAGAGGCGAATAGACCAAGTTATGTCTCAAATTGCACAAAAACGTGAAAAGCTCCTCTATGGAGAGAGTTGAGCAATTCCAAAGCATCAATGTGGACCGTTGTACTCTATTTAATGTTCTTAGAAGTCGAACTTGCTAGTTGAGCCTTCGTGCCACGTTTCGTAAGGTAAAGAGGCGAATAGACCAAGTTATGTCTCAAATTGCACAAAAACGCGAAAAGCTCCTCTATGGAGAGAGTTGAGGAATTCCAAAGCATCAATGTGGACCGTTATACTCTATTTAATGTTCTTAGAAGTCGAACTTGCTAGTTGAGCCTTCGTGCCACGTTTCGTAAGGTAAAGACGCGAATAGACCAAGTTATGTCTCAAATTGCACAAAAACGCGAAAAGCTCCTCTATGGAGAGAGTTGAGGCAATTCCAAAGCATCAATGTGGACCGTTGTACTCTATTTAATGTTCTTAGAAGTCGAACTTGCTAGTTGAGCCTTCGTGCCACGTTTCGTAAGGTAAAGAGGCGAATAGACCAAGTTATGTCTCAAATTGCACAAAAACGCGAAAAGCTCCTCTATGGAGAGAGTTGAGGAATTCCAAAGCATCAATGTGGACCGTTGTACTCTATTTAATGTTCTTAGAAGTCGAACTTGCTAGTTGAGCCTTCGTGCCACGTTTCGTAGGTAAAGAGGCGAATAGACCAAGTTATGTCTCAAATTGCACAAAAACGCGAAAAGCTCCTCTATGGAGAGAGTTGAGCAATTCCAAAGCATCAATGTGGACCGTTATACTCTATTTAATGTTCTTAGAAGTCGAACTTGCTAGTTGAGCCTTCGTGCCACGTTTCGTAAGGTAAAGACGCGAATAGACCAAGTTATGTCTCAAATTGCACAAAAACGCGAAAAGCTCCTCTATGGAGAGAGTTGAGGAATTCCAAAGCATCAATGTGGACCGTTGTACTCTATTTAATGTTCTTAGAAGTCGAACTTGCTAGTTGAGCCTTCGTGCCACGTTTCGTTAGGTAAAGAGGCGAATAGACCAAGTTATGTCTCAAATTGCACAAAAACGTGAAAAGCTCCTCTATGGAGAGAGTTGAGCAATTCCAAAGCATCAATGTGGACCGTTGTACTCTATTTAATGTTCTTAGAAGTCGAACTTGCTAGTTGAGCCTTCGTGCCACGTTTCGTAAGGTAAAGAGGCGAATAGACCAAGTTATGTCTCAAATTGCACAAAAACGCGAAAAGCTCCTCTATGGAGAGAGTTGAGGAATTCCAAAGCATCAATGTGGACCGTTATACTCTATTTAATGTTCTTAGAAGTCGAACTTGCTAGTTGAGCCTTCGTGCCACGTTTCGTAAGGTAAAGACGCGAATAGACCAAGTTATGTCTCAAATTGCACAAAAACGCGAAAAGCTCCTCTATGGAGAGAGTTGAGGAATTCCAAAGCATCAATGTGGACCGTTGTACTCTATTTAATGTTCTTAGAAGTCGAACTTGCTAGTTGAGCCTTCGTGCCACGTTTCGTAAGGTAAAGAGGCGAATAGACCAAGTTATGTCTCAAATTGCACAAAAACGCGAAAAGCTCCTCTATGGAGAGAGTTGAGCAATTCCAAAGCATCAATGTGGACCGTTCTACTCTATTTAATGTTCTTAGAAGTCGAACTTGCTAGTTGAGCCTTCGTGCCACGTTTCGTAAGGTAAAGAGGCGAATAGACCAAGTTATGTCTCAAATTGCACAAAAACGTGAAAAGCTCCTCTATGGAGAGAGTTGAGCAATTCCAAAGCATCAATGTGGACCGTTGTACTCTATTTAGTGCTCTTAAAAGTCTAACTTGCTAGTTGAGCCTTCGTGCCACGTTTCGTAAGGTAAAGAGGCGAATAGACCAAGTTATGTCTCAAATTGCTCAAAAACGTGAAAAGCTCCTCTATGGAGAGAGTTGAGCAATTCCAAAGCATCAATGTGGACCGTTCTACTCTATTTAGTGTTCTTAGAAGTCTAACTTGCTAGTTGAGCCTTCGTGCCACGTTTCGTATGGTAAAGACGCGAATAGACCAAGTTATGGCTCAAATTGCACAAAAACGCGAAAAGCTCCTCTATGGAGAGAGTTGAGGAATTCCAAAGCATCAATGTGGACCGTTATACTCTATTTAATGTTCTTAGAAGTCGAACTTGCTAGTTGAGCCTTCGTGCCACGTTTCGTTAGGTAAAGAGGCGAATAGACCAAGTTATGTCTCAAATTGCACAAAAACGTGAAAAGCTCCTCTATGGAGAGAGTTGAGCAATTCCAAAGCATCAATGTGGACCGTTGTACTCTATTTAGTGCTCTTAAAAGTCTAACTTGCTAGTTGAGCCTTCGTGCCACGTTTCGTAAGGTAAAGAGGCGAATAGACCAAGTTATGTCTCAAATTGCTCAAAAACGTGAAAAGCTCCTCTATGGAGAGAGTTGAGCAATTCCAAAGCATCAATGTGGACCGTTCTACTCTATTTAGTGTTCTTAGAAGTCTAACTTGCTAGTTGAGCCTTCGTGCCACGTTTCGTAAGGTAAAGACGCGAATAGACCAAGTTATGTCTCAAATTGCACAAAAACGTGAAAAGCTCCTCTATGGAGAGAGTTGAGCAATTCCAAAGCATCAATGTGGACCGTTGTACTCTATTTAGTGCTCTTAAAAGTCTAACTTGCTAGTTGAGCCTTCGTGGCCACGTTTCGTAAGGTAAAGAGGCGAATAGACCAAGTTATGTCTCAAATTGCACAAAAACGTGAAAAGCTCCTCTATGGAGAGAGTTGAGCAATTCCAAATGCATCAATGTGGACCGTTGTACTCTATTTAGTGCTCTTAAAAGTCTAACTTGCTAGTTGAGCCTTCGTGCCACGTTTCGTAAGGTAAAGAGGCGAATAGACCAAGTTATGTCTCAAATTACTCAAGAACGTGAAAAGCTCGTCCATGGAGAGAGTTGAGCAATTCCAAAGCATCAATATGGACCGTTCTACTCTATTTAGTGTTCTTAGAAGTCTAACTTGCTAGTTGAGCCTTCGTGCCACGTTTAGTAAGGTAAAGAGGCGAATAGACCAAGTTATGTCTCAAATTGCTAAAAAACGTGAAAAGCTCCTCTATGGAGAGAGTTGAGCAATTCCAATGCATCAATGTGGACCGTTGTACTCTATTTAGTGCTCTTAAAAGTCTAACTTGCTAGTTGAGCCTTCGTGCCACGTTTCGTAAGGTAAAGACGCGAATAGACCAAGTTATGTCTCAAATTGCACAAAAACGCGAAAAGCTCCTCTATGGAGAGAGTTGAGCAATTCCAAAGCATCAATGTGGACCGTTCTACTCTATTTAGTGTTCTTAGAAGTCTAACTTGCTAGTTGAGCCTTCGTGCCACGTTTCGTAAGGTAAAGACGCGAATAGACCAAGTTATGTCTCAAATTGCACAAAAACGCGAAAAGCTCCTCTATGGAGAGAGTTGAGGAATTCCAAAGCATCAATGTGGACCGTTGTACTCTATTTAATGTTCTTAGAAGTCGAACTTGCTAGTTGAGCCTTCGTGCCACGTTTCGTTAGGTAAAGAGGCGAATAGACCAAGTTATGTCTCAAATTGCACAAAAACGTGAAAAGCTCCTCTATGGAGAGAGTTGAGCAATTCCAAAGCATCAATGTGGACCGTTGTACTCTATTTAATGTTCTTAGAAGTCGAACTTGCTAGTTGAGCCTTCGTGCCACGTTTCGTAAGGTAAAGAGGCGAATAGACCAAGTTATGTCTCAAATTGCACAAAAACGCGAAAAGCTCCTCTATGGAGAGAGTTGAGGAATTCCAAAGCATCAATGTGGACCGTTCTACTCTATTTAATGTTCTTAGAAGTCGAACTTGCTAGTTGAGCCTTCGTGCCACGTTTCGTAAGGTAAAGACGCGAATAGACCAAGTTATGTCTCAAATTGCACAAAAACGCGAAAAGCTCCTCTATGGAGAGAGTTAAGGAATTCCAAAGCATCAATGTGGACCGTTGTACTCTATTTAATGTTCTTAGAAGTCGAACTTGCTAGTTGAGCCTTCGTGCCATGCTTCGTAAGGTAAAGAGGCGAATAGACCAAGTTATGTCTCAAATTGCACAAAAACGCGAAAAGCTCCTCTATGGAGAGAGTTGAGCAATTCCAAAGCATCAATGTGGACCGTTCTACTCTATTTAATGTTCTTAGAAGTCGAACTTGCTAGTTGAGCCTTCGTGCCACGTTTCGTAAGGTAAAGAGGCGAATAGACCAAGTTATGTCTCAAATTACACAAAAACGTGAACAGCTCCTCTATGGAGAGAGTTGAGCAATTCCAAAGCATCAATGTGGACCGTTGTACTCTATTTAGTGCTCTTAAAAGTCTAACTTGCTAGTTGAGCCTTCGTGCCACGTTTCGTAAGGTAAAGAGGCGAATAGACCAAGTTACGTCTCAAATTGCTCAAAAACGTGAAAAGCTCCTCTATGGAGAGAGTTGAGCAATTCCAAAGCATCAATGTGGACCGTTGTTAATGTTCTTAGAAGTCTAACTTGCTAGTTGAGCCTTCGTGGCACGTTTCGTAAGGTAAAGAGGCGAATAGACCAAGTTACGTCTCAAATTGCTCAAAAACGTGAAAAGCTCCTCTATGGAGAGAGTTGAGCAATTCCAAAGCATCAATGTGGACCGTTCTACTCCATTTAGTGTTCTTAGAAGTCTAACTTGCTAGTTGAGCCTTCGTGCCACGTTTCGTAAGGTAAAGACGCGAATAGACCAAGTTATGGCTCAAATTGCACAAAAACGCGAAAAGCTCCTCTATGGAGAGAGTTGAGGAATTCCAAAGCATCAATGTGGACCGTTATACTCTATTTAATGTTCTTAGAAGTCGAACTTGCTAGTTGAGCCTTCGTGCCACGTTTCGTTAGGTAAAGAGGCGAATAGACCAAGTTATGTCTCAAATTGCACAAAAACGTGAAAAGCTCCTCTATGGAGAGAGTTGAGCAATTCCAAAGCATCAATGTGGACCGTTGTACTCTATTTAGTGCTCTTAAAAGTCTAACTTGCTTGTTGAGCCTTCGTGCCACGTTTCGTAAGGTAAAGAGGCGAATAGACCAAGTTATGTCTCAAATTGCTCAAAAACGTGAAAAGCTCCTCTATGGAGAGAGTTGAGCAATTCCAAAGCATCAATGTGGACCGTTCTACTCTATTTAGTGTTCTTAGAAGTCTAACTTGCTAGTTGAGCCTTCGTGCCACGTTTCGTAAGGTAAAGACGCGAATAGACCAAGTTATGTCTCAAATTGCACAAAAACGTGAAAAGCTTCCCTATGGAGAGAGTTGAGCAATTCCAAAGCATCAATGTGGACCGTTGTACTCTATTTAGTGCTCTTAAAAGTCTAACTTGCTAGTTGAGCCTTCGTGGCACGTTTCGTAAGGTAAAGAGGCGAATAGACCAAGTTATGTCTCAAATTGCACAAAAACGTGAAAAGCTCCTCTATGGAGAGAGTTGAGCAATTCCAATGCATCAATGTGGACCGTTGTACTCTATTTAGTGCTCTTAAAAGTCTAACTTGCTAGTTGAGCCTTCGTGCCATGTTTCGTAAGGTAAAGAGGCGAATAGACCAAGTTATGTCTCAAATTACTCAAGAACGTGAAAAGCTCGTCTATGGAGAGAGTTGAGCAATTCCAAAGCATCAATGTGGACCGTTCTACTCTATTTAGTGTTCTTAGAAGTCTAACTTGCTAGTTGAGACTTCGTGCCACGTTTAGTAAGGTAAAGAGGCGAATTAGACCAAGTTATGTCTCAAATTGCTAAAAAACGTGAAAAGCTCCTCTATGGAGAGAGTTGAGCAATTCCAATGCATCAATGTGGACCGTTGTACTCTATTTAGTGCTCTTAAAAGTCTAACTTGCTAGTTGAGCCTTCGTGCCACGTTTCGTAAGGTAAAGACGTGAATAGACCAAGTTATGTCTCAAATTGCACAAAAACGCGAAAAGCTCCTCTATGGAGAGAGTTGAGCAATTCCAAAGCATCAATGTGGACCGTTCTACTCTATTTAATGTTCTTAGAAGTCGAACTTGCTAGTTGAGCCTTCGTGCCACGTTTCGCAAGGTAAAGAGGCTGAATAGACCAAGTTATGTCTCAAATTGCACAAAAACGTGAACAGCTCCTCCTATGGAGAGAGTTGAGCAATTCCAAAGCATCAATGATGGACCGTTGTACTCTATTTAGTGCTCTTAAAAGTCTAACTTGCTAGTTGAGCCTTCGTGCCACGTTTCGTAAGGTAAAGAGGCGAATAGACCAAGTTATGTCTCAAATTGCTCAAAAACGTGAAAAGCTCCTCTATGGAGAGAGTTGAGCAATTCCAAAGCATCAATGTGGACCGTTCTACTCTATTTAGTGTTCTTAGAAGTCTAACTTGCTAGTTGAGCCTTCGTGCCACGTTTCGTAAGGTAAAGACGCGAATAGACCAAGTTATGTCCTCAAATTGCACAAAAACGCGAAAAGCTCCTCTATGGAGAGAGTTGAGCAATTCCAAAGCATCAATGTGGACCGTTCTACTCTATTTAATGTTCTTAGAAGTCGAACTTGCTAGTTGAGCCTTCGTGCCACGTTTCGTAAGGTAAAGAGGCGAATAGACCAAGTTATGTCTCAAATTGCACAAAAACGTGAAAAGCTCCTCTATGGAGAGAGTTGAGCAATTCCAAAGCATCAATGTGGACCGTTGTACTCTATTTAATGTTCTTAGAAGTCGAACTTGCTAGTTGAGCCTTCGTGCCACGTTTCGTAAGGTAAAGAGGCGAATAGACCAAGTTATGTCTCAAATTGCACAAAAACGCGAAAAGCTCCTCTATGGAGAGAGTTGAGGAATTCCAAAGCATCAATGTGGACCGTTATACTCTATTTAATGTTCTTAGAAGTCGAACTTGCTAGTTGAGCCTTCGTGCCACGTTTCGTAAGGTAAAGACGCGAATAGACCAAGTTATGTCTCAAATTGCACAAAAACGCGAAAAGCTCCTCTATGGAGAGAGTTGAGGAATTCCAAAGCATCAATGTGGACCGTTGTACTCTATTTAATGTTCTTAGAAGTCGAACTTGCTAGTTGAGCCTTCGTGCCATGCTTTCGTAAGGTAAAGAGGCGAATAGACCAAGTTATGTCCCAAATTGCACAAAAACGCGAAAAGCTCCTCTATGGAGAGAGTTGAGCAATTCCAAAGCATCAATGTGGACCGTTCTACTCTATTTAATGTTCTTAGAAGTCGAACTTGCTAGTTGAGCCTTCGTGCCACGTTTCGTAAGGTAAAGAGGCGAATAGACCAAGTTATGTCTCAAATTGCACAAAAACGTGAACAGCTCCTCTATGGAGAGAGTTGAGCAATTCCAAAGCATCAATGTGGACCGTTGTACTCTATTTAGTGCTCTTAAAAGTCTAACTTGCTAGTTGAGCCTTCGTGCCACGTTTCGTAAGGTAAAGAGGTGAATAGACCAAGTTATGTCTCAAATTGCTCAAAAACGTGAAAAGCTCCTCTATGGAGAGAGTTGAGCAATTCCAAAGCATCAATGTGGACCGTTCTACTCCATTTAGTGTTCTTAGAAGTCTAACTTGCTAGTTGAGCCTTCGTGCCACGTTTCGTAAGGTAAAGACGCGAATAGACCAAGTTATGGCTCAAATTGCACAAAAACGCGAAAAGCTCCTCTATGGAGAGAGTTGAGGAATTCCAAAGCATCAATGTGGACCGTTATACTCTATTTAATGTTCTTAGAAGTCGAACTTGCTAGTTGAGCCTTCGTGCCACGTTTCGTTAGGTAAAGAGGCGAATAGACCAAGTTATGTCTCAAATTGCACAAAAACGTGAAAAGCTCCTCTATGGAGAGAGTTGAGCAATTCCAAAGCATCAATGTGGACCGTTGTACTTTATTTAGTGCTCTTAAAAGTCTAACTTGCTTGTTGAGCCTTCGTGCCACGTTTCGTAAGGTAAAGAGGCGAATAGACCAAGTTATGTCTCAAATTGCTCAAAAACGTGAAAAGCTCCTCTATGGAGAGAGTTGAGCAATTCCAAAGCATCAATGTGGACCGTTCTACTCTATTTAGTGTTCTTAGAAGTCTAACTTGCTAGTTGAGCCTTCGTGCCACGTTTCGTAAGGTAAAGACGCGAATAGACCAAGTTATGTCTCAAATTCCACAAAAACGTGAAAAGCTTCCCTATGGAGAGAGTTGAGCAATTCCAAAGCATCAATGTGGACCGTTGTACTCTATTTAGTGCTCTTAAAAGTCTAACTTGCTAGTTGAGCCTTCGTGGCACGTTTCGTAAGGTAAAGAGGCGAATAGACCAAGTTATGTCTCAAATTGCACAAAAACGTGAAAAGCTCCTCTATGGAGAGAGTTGAGCAATTCCAATGCATCAATGTGGACCGTTGTACTCTATTTAGTGCTCTTAAAAGTCTAACTTGCTAGTTGAGCCTTCGTGCCATGTTTCGTAAGGTAAAGAGGCGAATAGACCAAGTTATGTCTCAAATTACTCAAGAACGTGAAAAGCTCGTCTATGGAGAGAGTTGAGCAATTCCAAAGCATCAATGTGGACCGTTCTACTCTATTTAGTGTTCTTAGAAGTCTAACTTGCTAGTTGAGACTTCGTGCCACGTTTAGTAAGGTAAAGAGGCGAATTGACCAAGTTATGTCTCAAATTGCTAAAAAATGTGAAAAGCTCCTCTATGGAGAGAGTTGAGCAATTCCAATGCATCAATGTGGACCGTTGTACTCTATTTAGTGCTCTTAAAAGTCTAACTTGCTAGTTGAGCCTTCGTGCCACGTTTCGTAAGGTAAAGACGTGAATAGACCAAGTTATGTCTCAAATTGCACAAAAACGCGAAAAGCTCCTCTATGGAGAGAGTTGAGCAATTCCAAAGCATCAATGTGGACCGTTCTACTCTATTTAATGTTCTTAGAAGTCGAACTTGCTAATTGAGCCTTCGTGCCACGTTTCGCAAGGTAAAGAGGTGAATAGACCAAGTTATGTCTCAAATTGCACAAAAACGTGAACAGCTCCTCCATGGAGAGAGTTGAGCAATTCCAAAGCATCAATGAGGACCGTTGTACTCTATTTAGTGCTCTTAAAAGTCTAACTTGCTAGTTGAGCCTTCGTGCCACGTTTCGTAAGGTAAAGAGGCGAATAGACCAAGTTATGTCTCAAATTGCTCAAAAACGTGAAAAGCTCCTCTATGGAGAGAGTTGAGCAATTCCAAAGCATCAATGTGGACCGTTCTACTCTATTTAGTGTTCTTAGAAGTCTAACTTGCTAGTTGAGCCTTCGTGCCACGTTTCGTAAGGTAAAGACGCGAATAGACCAAGTTATGTCCCAAATTGCACAAAAACGCGAAAAGCTCCTCTATGGAGAGAGTTGAGCAATTCCAAAGCATCAATGTGGACCGTTCTACTCTATTTAATGTTCTTAGAAGTCGAACTTGCTAGTTGAGCCTTCGTGCCACGTTTCGTAAGGTAAAGAGGCGAATAGACCAAGTTATGTCTCAAATTGCACAAAAACGTGAAAAGCTCCTCTATGGAGAGAGTTGAGCAATTCCAAAGCATCAATGTGGACCGTTGTACTCTATTTAATGTTCTTAGAAGTCGAACTTGCTAGTTGAGCCTTCGTGCAACGTTTCGTAAGGTAAAGAGGCGAATAGACCAAGTTATGTCTCAAATTGCACAAAAACGCGAAAAGCTCCTCTATGGAGAGAGTTGAGGAATTCCAAAGCATCAATGTGGACCGTTATACTCTATTTAATGTTCTTAGAAGTCGAACTTGCTAGTTGAGCCTTCGTGCCACGTTTCGTAAGGTAAAGACGCGAATAGACCAAGTTATGTCTCAAATTGCACAAAAACGCGAAAAGCTCCTCTATGGAGAGAGTTGAGGAATTCCAAAGCATCAATGTGGACCGTTGTACTCTATTTAATGTTCTTAGAAGTCGAACTTGCTAGTTGAGCCTTCGTGCCATGCTTCGTAAGGTAAAGAGGCGAATAGACCAAGTTATGTCCCAAATTGCACAAAAACGCGAAAAGCTCCTCTATGGAGAGAGTTGAGCAATTCCAAAGCATCAATGTGGACCGTTCTACTCTATTTAATGTTCTTAGAAGTCGAACTTGCTAGTTGAGCCTTCGTGCCACGTTTCGTAAGGTAAAGAGGCGAATAGACCAAGTTATGTCTCAAATTGCACAAAAACGTGAACAGCCCCTCTATGGAGAGAGTTGAGCAATTCCAAAGCATCAATGTGGACCGTTGTACTCTATTTAGTGCTCTTAAAAGTCTAACTTGCTAGTTGAGCCTTCGTGCCACGTTTCGTAAGGTAAAGAGGCGAATAGACCAAGTTATGTCTCAAATTGCTCAAAAACGTGAAAAGCTCCTCTATGGAGAGAGTTGAGCAATTCCAAAGCATCAATGTGGACCGTTCTACTCCATTTAGTGTTCTTAGAAGTCTAACTTGCTAGTTGAGCCTTCGTGCCACGTTTCGTAAGGTAAAGACGCGAATAGACCAAGTTATGGCTCAAATTGCACAAAAACGCGAAAAGCTTCCCTATGGAGAGAGTTGAGCAATTCCAAAGCATCAATGTGGACCGTTGTACTCTATTTAGTGCTCTTAAAAGTCTAACTTGCAAGTTGAGCCTTCGTGGCACGTTTCGTAAGGTAAAGAGGCGAATAGACCAAGTTATGTCTCAAATTGCACAAAAACGTGAAAAGCTCCTCTATGGAGAGAGTTGAGCAATTCCAATGCATCAATGTGGACCGTTGTACTCTATTTAGTGCTCTTAAAAGTCTAACTTGCTAGTTGAGCCTTCGTGCCATGTTTCGTAAGGTAAAGAGGCGAATAGACCAAGTTATGTCTCAAATTACTCAAGAACGTGAAAAGCTCGTCTATGGAGAGAGTTGAGCAATTCCAAAGCATCAATGTGGACCGTTCTACTCTATTTAGTGTTCTTAGAAGTCTAACTTGCTAGTTGAGACTTCGTGCCACGTTTAGTAAGGTAAAGAGGCGAATTGACCAAGTTATGTCTCAAATTACTAAAAAACGTGAAAAGCTCCTCTATGGAGAGAGTTGAGCAATTCCAATGCATCAATGTGGACCGTTGTACTCTATTTAGTGCTCTTAAAAGTCTAACTTGCTAGTTGAGCCTTCGTGCCACGTTTCGTAAGGTAAAGACGCGAATAGACCAAGTTATGTCTCAAATTGCACAAAAACGCGAAAAGCTCCTCTATGGAGAGAGTTGAGCAATTCCAAAGCATCAATGTGGACCGTTCTACTCTATTTAATGTTCTTAGAAGTCGAACTTGCTAATTGAGCCTTCGTGCCACGTTTCGTAAGGTAAAGAGGCGAATAGACCAAGTTATGTCTCAAATTGCACAAAAACGTGAACAGCTCCTCTATGGAGAGAGTTGAGGAATTCCAAAGCATCAATGTGGACCGTTGTACTCTATTTAGTGCTCTTAAAAGTCTAACTTGCTAGTTGAGCCTTCGTGCCACGTTTCGTAAGGTAAAGAGGCGAATAGACCAAGTTATGTCTCAAATTGCTCAAAAACGTGAAAAGCTCCTCTATGGAGAGAGTTGAGGAATTCCAAAGCATCAATGTGGACCGTTGTACTCTATTTAATGTTCTTAGAAGTCGAACTTGCTAGTTGAGCCTTCGTGCCACGTTTCGTTAGGTAAAGACGCGAATAGACCAAGTTATGTCTCAAATTACACAAACACGTGAAAAGCTCCTCTATGGAGAGAGTTGAGCAATTCCAAAGCATCAATTTGGACCGTTATACTCTATTTAGTGCTCTTAGAAGTCTAACTTGCTAGTTGAGCCTTCGTGCCACGTTTCGTAAGGTAAAGAGGCGAATAGACCAAGTTATGTCTCAAATTGAACAAAAACGTGAACAGCTCCTCTATGGAGAGAGTTGAGCAATTCCAAAGCATCAATGTGGACCGTTGTACTCTATTTAGTGCTCTTAAAAGTCTAACTTGCTAGTTGTGCCTTCGTGCCACGTTTCGTAAGGTAAAGACGCGAATAGACCAAGTTATGTCTCAAATTGCACAAAAACGCGAAAAGCTCCTCTATGGAGAGAGTTGAGCAATTCCAAAGCATCAATGTGGACCGTTCTACTCTATTTAATGTTCTTAGAAGTCGAACTTGCTAATTGAGCCTTCGTGCCACGTTTCGTAAGGTAAAGAGGCGAGTAGACCAAGTTATGTCTCAAATTGCACAAAAACGTGAACAGCTCCTCTATGGAGAGAGTTGAGGAATTCCAAAGCATCAATGTGGACCGTTGTACTCTATTTAGTGCTCTTAAAAGTCTAACTTGCTAGTTGAGCCTTCGTGCCACGTTTCGTAAGGTAAAGAGGCGAATAGACCAAGTTATGTCTCAAATTGCTCAAAAACGTGAAAAGCTCCTCTATGGAGAGAGTTGAGGAATTCCAAAGCATCAATGTGGACCGTTGTACTCTATTTAATGTTCTTAGAAGTCGAACTTGCTAGTTGAGCCTTCGTGCCACGTTTCGTTAGGTAAAGACGCGAATAGACCAAGTTATGTCTCAAATTACACAAACACGTGAAAAGCTCCTCTATGGAGAGAGTTGAGCAATTCCAAAGCATCAATTTGGACCGTTATACTCTATTTAGTGCTCTTAGAAGTCTAACTTGCTAGTTGAGCCTTCGTGCCACGTTTCGTAAGGTAAAGAGGCGAATAGACCAAGTTATGTCTCAAATTGAACAAAAACGTGAACAGCTCCTCTATGGAGAGAGTTGAGCAATTCCAAAGCATCAATGTGGACCGTTGTACTCTATTTAGTGCTCTTAAAAGTCTAA
Source organism: Tripterygium wilfordii (assembly GCF_013401445.1). Taxonomy (NCBI): domain Eukaryota; kingdom Viridiplantae; phylum Streptophyta; class Magnoliopsida; order Celastrales; family Celastraceae; genus Tripterygium; species Tripterygium wilfordii. The sequence goes on along the minus strand of NW_024056356.1, from coordinate 50,426 downwards.
CTTGCTAGTTGAGCCTTCGTGCCACGTTTCGTAAGGTAAAGAGGCGAATAGACCAAGTTATGTCTCAAATTGCTCAAAAACGTGAAAAGCTCCTCTATGGAGAGAGTTGAGCAATTCCAAAGCATCAATGTGGACCGTTCTACTCTATTTAGTGTTCTTAGAAGTCTAACTTGCTAGTTGAGCCTTCGTGCCACGTTTCGTAAGGTAAAGACGCGAATAGACCAAGTTATCTCTCAAATTGCACAAAAACGCGAAAAGCTCCTCTATGGAGAGAGTTGAGCAATTCCAAAGCATCAATGTGGACCGTTCTACTCTATTTAATGTTCTTAGAAGTCGAACTTGCTAGTTGAGCCTTCGTGCCACGTTTCGTAAGGTAAAGAGGCGAATAGACCAAGTTATGTCTCAAATTGCACAAAAACGTGAACAGCTCCTCTATGGAGAGAGTTGAGCAATTCCAAAGCATCAATGTGGACCGTTGTACTCTATTTAGTGCTCTTAAAAGTCTAACTTGCTAGTTGAGCCTTCGTGCCACGTTTCGTAAGGTAAAGAGGCGAATAGACCAAGTTATGTCCCAAATTGCACAAAAACGCGAAAAGCTCCTCTATGGAGAGAGTTGAGCAATTCCAAAGCATCAATGTGGACCGTTCTACTCTATTTAATGTTCTTAGAAGTCGAACTTACTAGTTGAGCCTTCGTGCCACGTTTCGTAAGGTAAAGAGGCGAATAGACCAAGTTATGTCTCAAATTGCACAAAAACGTGAAAAGCTCCTCTATGGAGAGAGTTGAGCAATTCCAAAGCATCAATGTGGACCGTTGTACTCTATTTAATGTTCTTAGAAGTCGAACTTGCTAGTTGAGCCTTCGTGCCACGTTTCGTAAGGTAAAGAGGCGAATAGACCAAGTTATGTCTCAAATTGCACAAAAACGCGAAAAGCTCCTCTATGGAGAGAGTTGAGGAATTCCAAAGCATCAATGTGGACCGTTATACTCTATTTAATGTTCTTAGAAGTCGAACTTGCTAGTTGAGCCTTCGTGCCACGTTTCGTAAGGTAAAGACGCGAATAGACCAAGTTATGTCTCAAATTGCACAAAAACGCGAAAAGCTCCTCTATGGAGAGAGTTGAGGAATTCCAAAGCATCAATGTGGACCGTTGTACTCTATTTAATGTTCTTAGAAGTCGAACTTGCTAGTTGAGCCTTCGTGCCATGCTTCGTAAGGTAAAGAGGCGAATAGACCAAGTTATGTCCCAAATTGCACAAAAACGCGAAAAGCTCCTCTATGGAGAGAGTTGAGCAATTCCAAAGCATCAATGTGGACCGTTCTACTCTATTTAATGTTCTTAGAAGTCGAACTTGCTAGTTGAGCCTTCGTGCCACGTTTCGTAAGGTAAAGAGGCGAATAGACCAAGTTATGTCTCAAATTGCACAAAAACGTGAACAGCTCCTCTATGGAGAGAGTTGAGCAATTCCAAAGCATCAATGTGGACCGTTGTACTCTATTTAGTGCTCTTAAAAGTCTAACTTGCTAGTTGAGCCTTCGTGCCACGTTTCGTAAGGTAAAGAGGCGAATAGACCAAGTTATGTCCCAAATTGCACAAAAACGCGAAAAGCTCCTCTATGGAGAGAGTTGAGCAATTCCAAAGCATCAATGTGGACCGTTCTACTCTATTTAATGTTCTTAGAAGTCGAACTTACTAGTTGAGCCTTCGTGCCACGTTTCGTAAGGTAAAGAGGCGAATAGACCAAGTTATGTCTCAAATTGCACAAAAACGTGAAAAGCTCCTCTATGGAGAGAGTTGAGCAATTCCAAAGCATCAATGTGGACCGTTGTACTCTATTTAATGTTCTTAGAAGTCGAACTTGCTAGTTGAGCCTTCGTGCCACGTTTCGTAAGGTAAAGAGGCGAATAGACCAAGTTATGTCTCAAATTGCACAAAAACGCGAAAAGCTCCTCTATGGAGAGAGTTGAGGAATTCCAAAGCATCAATGTGGACCGTTATACTCTATTTAATGTTCTTAGAAGTCGAACTTGCTAGTTGAGCCTTCGTGCCACGTTTCGTAAGGTAAAGACGCGAATAGACCAAGTTATGTCTCAAATTGCACAAAAACGCGAAAAGCTCCTCTATGGAGAGAGTTGAGGAATTCCAAAGCATCAATGTGGACCGTTGTACTCTATTTAATGTTCTTAGAAGTCGAACTTGCTAGTTGAGCCTTCGTGCCATGCTTCGTAAGGTAAAGAGGCGAATAGACCAAGTTATGTCCCAAATTGCACAAAAACGCGAAAAGCTCCTCTATGGAGAGAGTTGAGCAATTCCAAAGCATCAATGTGGACCGTTCTACTCTATTTAATGTTCTTAGAAGTCGAACTTGCTAGTTGAGCCTTCGTGCCACGTTTCGTAAGGTAAAGAGGCGAATAGACCAAGTTATGTCTCAAATTGCACAAAAACGTGAACAGCTCCTCTATGGAGAGAGTTGAGCAATTCCAAAGCATCAATGTGGACCGTTGTACTCTATTTAGTGCTCTTAAAAGTCTAACTTGCTAGTTGAGCCTTCGTGCCACGTTTCGTAAGGTAAAGAGGCGAATAGACCAAGTTATGTCTCAAATTGCTCAAAAACGTGAAAAGCTCCTCTATGGAGAGAGTTGAGCAATTCCAAAGCATCAATGTGGACCGTTCTACTCTATTTAGTGTTCTTAGAAGTCTAACTTGCTAGTTGAGCCTTCGTGCCACGTTTCGTAAGGTAAAGACGCGAATAGACCAAGTTATGTCTCAAATTCCACAAAAACGTGAAAAGCTTCCCTATGGAGAGAGTTGAGCAATTCCAAAGCATCAATGTGGACCGTTGTACTCTATTTAGTGCTCTTAAAAGTCTAACTTGCTAGTTGAGCCTTCGTGGCACGTTTCGTAAGGTAAAGAGGCGAATAGACCAAGTTATGTCTCAAATTGCACAAAAACGTGAAAAGCTCCTCTATGGAGAGAGTTGAGCAATTCCAATGCATCAATGTGGACCGTTGTACTCTATTTAGTGCTCTTAAAAGTCTAACTTGCTAGTTGAGCCTTCGTGCCATGTTTCGTAAGGTAAAGAGGCGAATAGACCAAGTTATGTCTCAAATTACTCAAGAACGTGAAAAGCTCGTCTATGGAGAGAGTTGAGCAATTCCAAAGCATCAATGTGGACCGTTCTACTCTATTTAGTGTTCTTAGAAGTCTAACTTGCTAGTTGAGACTTCGTGCCACGTTTAGTAAGGTAAAGAGGCGAATTGACCAAGTTATGTCTCAAATTACTAAAAAACGTGAAAAGCTCCTCTATGGAGAGAGTTGAGCAATTCCAATGCATCAATGTGGACCGTTGTACTCTATTTAGTGCTCTTAAAAGTCTAACTTGCTAGTTGAGCCTTCGTGCCACGTTTCGTAAGGTAAAGACGCGAATAGACCAAGTTATGTCTCAAATTGCACAAAAACGCGAAAAGCTCCTCTATGGAGAGAGTTGAGCAATTCCAAAGCATCAATGTGGACCGTTCTACTCTATTTAATGTTCTTAGAAGTCGAACTTGCTAATTGAGCCTTCGTGCCACGTTTCGTAAGGTAAAGAGGCGAGTAGACCAAGTTATGTCTCAAATTGCACAAAAACGTGAACAGCTCCTCTATGGAGAGAGTTGAGCAATTCCAAAGCATCAATGTGGACCGTTGTACTCTATTTAGTGCTCTTAAAAGTCTAACTTGCTAGTTGAGCCTTCGTGCCACGTTTCGTAAGGTAAAGAGGCGAATAGACCAAGTTATGTCTCAAATTGCTCAAAAACGTGAAAAGCTCCTCTATGGAGAGAGTTGAGGAATTCCAAAGCATCAATGTGGACCGTTGTACTCTATTTAATGTTCTTAGAAGTCGAACTTGCTAGTTGAGCCTTCGTGCCACGTTTCGTTAGGTAAAGAGGCGAATAGACCAAGTTATGTCTCAAATTGCACAAACACGTGAAAAGCTCCTCTATGGAGAGAGTTGAGCAATTCCAAAGCATCAATTTGGACCGTTCTACTCTATTTAGTGTTCTTAGAAGTCTAACTTGCTAGTTGAGCCTTCGTGCCACGTTTCGTAAGGTAAAGAGGCGAATAGACCAAGTTATGTCTCAAATTGCACAAAAACGTGAACAGCTCCTCTATGGAGAGAGTTGAGCAATTCCAAAGCATCAATGTGGACCGTTGTACTCTATTTAGTGCTCTTAAAAGTCTAACTTGCTAGTTGAGCCTTCGTGCCACGTTTCGTAAGGTAAAGAGGCGAATAGACCAAGTTATGTCTCAAATTGCTCAAAAACGTGAAAAGCTCCTCTATGGAGAGAGTTGAGCAATTCCAAAGCATCAATGTGGACCGTTCTACTCTATTTAGTGTTCTTAGAAGTCTAACTTGCTAGTTGAGCCTTCGTGCCACGTTTCGTAAGGTAAAGACGCGAATAGACCAAGTTATGTCTCAAATTCCACAAAAACGTGAAAAGCTTCCCTATGGAGAGAGTTGAGCAATTCCAAAGCATCAATGTGGACCGTTGTACTCTATTTAGTGCTCTTAAAAGTCTAACTTGCTAGTTGAGCCTTCGTGGCACGTTTCGTAAGGTAAAGAGGCGAATAGACCAAGTTATGTCTCAAATTGCACAAAAACGTGAAAAGCTCCTCTATGGAGAGAGTTGAGCAATTCCAATGCATCAATGTGGACCGTTGTACTCTATTTAGTGCTCTTAAAAGTCTAACTTGCTAGTTGAGCCTTCGTGCCATGTTTCGTAAGGTAAAGAGGCGAATAGACCAAGTTATGTCTCAAATTACTCAAGAACGTGAAAAGCTCGTCTATGGAGAGAGTTGAGCAATTCCAAAGCATCAATGTGGACCGTTCTACTCTATTTAGTGTTCTTAGAAGTCTAACTTGCTAGTTGAGACTTCGTGCCACGTTTAGTAAGGTAAAGAGGCGAATTGACCAAGTTATGTCTCAAATTACTAAAAAACGTGAAAAGCTCCTCTATGGAGAGAGTTGAGCAATTCCAATGCATCAATGTGGACCGTTGTACTCTATTTAGTGCTCTTAAAAGTCTAACTTGCTAGTTGAGCCTTCGTGCCACGTTTCGTAAGGTAAAGACGCGAATAGACCAAGTTATGTCTCAAATTGCACAAAAACGCGAAAAGCTCCTCTATGGAGAGAGTTGAGCAATTCCAAAGCATCAATGTGGACCGTTCTACTCTATTTAATGTTCTTAGAAGTCGAACTTGCTAGTTGAGCCTTCGTGCCACGTTTCGTAAGGTAAAGAGGCGAATAGACCAAGTTATGTCTCAAATTGCACAAAAACGTGAACAGCTCCTCTATGGAGAGAGTTGAGCAATTCCAAAGCATCAATGTGGACCGTTGTACTCTATTTAGTGCTCTTAAAAGTCTAACTTGCTAGTTGAGCCTTCGTGCCACGTTTCGTAAGGTAAAGAGGCGAATAGACCAAGTTATGTCTCAAATTGCTCAAAAACGTGAAAAGCTCCTCTATGGAGAGAGTTGCGGAATTCCAAAGCATCAATGTGGACCGTTGTACTCTATTTAATGTTCTTAGAAGTCGAACTTGCTAGTTGAGCCTTCGTGCCACGTTTCGTTAGGTAAAGAGGCGAATAGACCAAGTTATGTCTCAAATTGCACAAACACGTGAAAAGCTCCTCTATGGAGAGAGTTGAGCAATTCCAAAGCATCAATTTGGACCGTTATACTCTATTTAGTGCTCTTAAAAGTCTAACTTGCTAGTTGAGCCTTCGTGCCACGTTTCGTAAGGTAAAGAGGCGAATAGACGAAGTTATGTCTCAAATTGAACAAAAACGTGAACAGCTCCTCTATGGAGAGAGTTGAGCAATTCCAAAGCATCAATGTGGACCGTTGTACTCTATTTAGTGCTCTTAAAAGTCTAACTTGCTAGTTGAGCCTTCGTGCCACGTTTCGTAAGGTAAAGAGGCGAATAGACCAAGTTATGTCTCAAATTGCTCAAAAACGTGAAAAGCTCCTCTATGGAGAGAGTTGAGCAATTCCAAAACATCAATGTGGACCGTTCTACTCTATTTAGTGTTCTTAGAAGTCTAACTTGCTAGTTGAGCCTTCGTGCCACGTTTCGTAAGGTAAAGACGCGAATAGACCAAGTTATGTCTCAAATTGCACAAAAACGCGAAAAGCTCCTCTATGGAGAGAGTTGAGCAATTCCAAAGCATCAATGTGGACCGTTCTACTCTATTTAATGTTCTTAGAAGTCGAACTTGCTAGTTGAGCCTTCGTGCCACGTTTCGTAAGGTAAAGAGGCGAATAGACCAAGTTATGTCTCAAATTGAACAAAAACGTGAACAGCTCCTCTATGGGGAGAGTTGAGCAATTCCAAAGCATCAATGTGGACCGTTGTACTCTATTTAGTGCTCTTAAAAGTCTAACTTGCTAGTTGAGCCTTCGTGCCACGTTTCGTAAGGTAAAGAGGCGAATAGACCAAGTTATGTCTCAAATTGCTCAAAAACGTGAAAAGTTCCTCTATGGAGAGAGTTGAGCAATTCCAAAACATCAATGTGGACGTTCTACTCTATTTAGTGTTCTTAGAAGTCTAACTTGCTAGTTGAGCCTTCGTGCCACGTTTCGTAATGTAAAGACGCGAATAGACCAAGTTATGTCTCAAATTGCACAAAAACGCGAAAAGCTCCTCTATGGAGAGAGTTGAGCAATTCCAAAGCATCAATGTGGACCGTTGTACTCTATTTAGTGCTCTTAAAAGTCTAACTTGCTAGTTGAGCCTTCGTGCCACGTTTCGTAAGGTAAAGAGGCGAATAGACCAAGTTATGTCTCAAATTGCTCAAAAACGCGAAAAGCTCCTCTATGGAGAGAGTTGAGCAATTCCAAAACATCAATGTGGACGTTCTACTCTATTTAGTGTTCTTAGAAGTCTAACTTGCTAGTTGAGCCTTCGTGCCACGTTTCGTAAGGTAAAGACGCGAATAGACCAAGTTATGTCTCAAATTCCACAAAAACGTGAAAAGCTTCCCTATGGAGAGAGTTGATCAATTCCAAAGCATCAATGTGGACCGTTGTACTCTATTTAGTGCTCTTAAAGTCTAACTTGCTAGTTGAGCCTTCGTGGCACGTTTCGTAAGGTAAAGAGGCGAATAGATCAAGTTATGTCTCAAATTGCACAAAAACGTGAAAAGCTCCTCTATGGAGAGAGTTGAGCAATTCCAATGCATCAATGTGGACCGTTGTACTCTATTTAGTGCTCTTAAAAGTCTAACTTGCTAGTTGAGCCTTCGTGCCACGTTTCGTAAGGTAAAGAGGCGAATAGACCAAGTTATGTCTCAAATTGCACAAAAACGTGAACAGCTCCTCTATGGAGAGAGTTGAGCAATTCCAAAGCATCAATGTGGACCGTTGTACTCTATTTAGTGCTCTTAAAGTCTAACTTGCTAGTTGAGCCTTCGTGCCACGTTTCGTAAGGTAAAGAGGCGAATAGACCAAGTTATGTCTCAAATTGCACAAAAACGTGAACAGCTCCTCTATGGAGAGAGTTGAGCAATTCCAAAGCATCAATGTGGACCGTTGTACTCTATTTAGTGCTCTTAAAAGTCTAACTTGCTAGTTGAGCCTTCGTGCCATGTTTCGTAAGGTAAAGAGGCGAATAGACCAAGTTATGTCTCAAATTGCTCAAAAACGTGAAAAGCTCCTCTATGGAGAGAGTTGAGCAATTCCAAAACATCAATGTGGACGTTCTACTCTATTTAGTGTTCTTGGAAGTCTAACTTGCTAGTTGAGCCTTCGTGCCACGTTTCGTAATGTAAAGACGCGAATAGACCAAGTTATGTCTCAAATTGCACAAAAACGCGAAAAGCTCCTCTATGGAGAGAGTTGAGCAATTCCAAAGCATCAATGTGGACCGTTGTACTCTATTTAGTGCTCTTAAAAGTCTAACTTGCTAGTTGAGCCTTCGTGCCACGTTTCGTAAGGTAAAGAGGCGAATAGACCAAGTTATGTCTCAAATTGCTCAAAAACGCGAAAAGCTCCTCTATGGAGAGAGTTGAGCAATTCCAAAACATCAATGTGGACGTTCTACTCTATTTAGTGTTCTTAGAAGTCTAACTTGCTAGTTGAGCCTTCGTGCCACGTTTCGTAAGGTAAAGACGCGAATAGACCAAGTTATGTCTCAAATTCCACAAAAACGTGAAAAGCTTCCCTATGGAGAGAGTTGATCAATTCCAAAGCATCAATGTGGACCGTTGTACTCTATTTAGTGCTCTTAAAGTCTAACTTGCTAGTTGAGCCTTCGTGGCACGTTTCGTAAGGTAAAGAGGCGAATAGACCAAGTTATGTCTCAAATTGCACAAAAACGTGAAAAGCTCCTCTATGGAGAGAGTTGAGCAATTCCAATGCATCAATGTGGACCGTTGTACTCTATTTAGTGCTCTTAAAAGTCTAACTTGCTAGTTGAGCCTTCGTGCCACGTTTCGTAAGGTAAAGAGGCGAATAGACCAAGTTATGTCTCAAATTGCACAAAAACGTGAACAGCTCCTCTATGGAGAGAGTTGAGCAATTCCAAAGCATCAATGTGGACCGTTGTACTCTATTTAGTGCTCTTAAAGTCTAACTTGCTAGTTGAGCCTTCGTGCCACGTTTCGTAAGGTAAAGAGGCGAATAGACCAAGTTATGTCTCAAATTGCTCAAAAACGTGAAAAGCTCCTCTATGGAGAGAGTTGAGCAATTCCAAAACATCAATGTGGACGTTCTACTCTATTTAGTGTTCTTAGAAGTCTAACTTGCTAGTTGAGCCTTCGTGCCACGTTTCGTAAGGTAAAGACGCGAATAGACCAAGTTATGTCTCAAATTCCACAAAAAAGTGAAAAGCTTCCCTATGGAGAGAGTTGATCAATTCCAAAGCATCAATGTGGACCGTTGTACTCTCTTTAGTGCTCTTAAAGTCTAACTTGCTAGTTGAGCCTTCGTGGCACGTTTCGTAAGGTAAAGAGGCGAATAGACCAAGTTATGTCTCAAATTGCACAAAAACGTGAAAAGCTCCTCCATGGAGAGAGTTGAGCAATTCCAATGCATCAATGTGGACCGTTGTACTCTATTTAGTGCTCTTAAAAGTCTAACTTGCTAGTTGAGCCTTCGTGCCACGTTTCGTAAGGTAAAGAGGCGAATAGACCAAGTTATGTCTCAAATTGCACAAAAACGTGAACAGCTCCTCTATGGAGAGAGTTGAGCAATTCCAAAGCATCAATGTGGACCGTTGTACTCTATTTAGTGCTCTTAAAAGTCTAACTTGCTAGTTGAGCCTTCGTGCCACGTTTCGTAAGGTAAAGAGGCGAATAGACCAAGTTATGTCTCAAATTGCTCAAAAACGTGAAAAGCTCCTCTATGGAGAGAGTTGAGCAATTCCAAAACATCAATGTGGACCGTTCTACTCTATTTAGTGTTCTTAGAAGTCTAACTTGCTAGTTGAGCCTTCGTGCCACGTTTCGTAAGGTAAAGACGCGAATAGACCAAGTTATGTCTCAAATTGCACAAAAACGCGAAAAGCTCCTCTATGGAGAGAGTTGAGCAATTCCAAAGCATCAATGTGGACCGTTCTACTCTATTTAATGTTCTTAGAAGTCGAACTTGCTAGTTGAGCCTTCGTGCCACGTTTCGTAAGGTAAAGAGGCGAATAGACCAAGTTATGTCTCAAATTGCACAAAAACGTGAACAGCTCCTCTATGGAGAGAGTTGAGCAATTCCAAAGCATCAATGTGGACCGTTGTACTCTATTTAGTGCTCTTAAAAGTCTAACTTGCTAGTTGAGCCTTCGTGCCACGTTTCGTAAGGTAAAGAGGCGAATAGACCAAGTTATGTCTCAAATTGCTCAAAAACGTGAAAAGCTCCTCTATGGAGAGAGTTGAGCAATTCCAAAACATCAATGTGGACCGTTCTACTCTATTTAGTGTTCTTAGAAGTCTAACTTGCTAGTTGAGCCTTCGTGCCACGTTTCGTAATGTAAAGACGCGAATAGACCAAGTTATGTCTCAAATTGCACAAAAACGCGAAAAGCTCCTCTATGGAGAGAGTTGAGGAATTCCAAAGCATCAATGTGGACCGTTGTACTCTATTTAATGTTCTTAGAAGTCGAACTTGCTAGTTGAGCCTTCGTGCCACGTTTCGTTAGGTAAAGAGGCGAATAGACCAAGTTATGTCTCAAATTGCACAAACACGTGAAAAGCTCCTCTATGGAGAGAGTTGAGCAATTCCAAAGCATCAATTTGGACCGTTATACTCTATTTAGTGCTCTTAAAAGTCTAACTTGCTTGTTGAGCCTTCGTGCCACGTTTCGTAAGGTAAAGAGGCGAATAGACCAAGTTATGTCTCAAATTGCTCAAAAACGTGAAAAGCTCCTCTATGGAGAGAGTTGAGCAATTCCAAAGCATCAATGTGGACCGTTCTACTCTATTTAGTGTTCTTAGAAGTCTAACTTGCTAGTTGAGCCTTCGTGCCACGTTTCGTAAGGTAAAGACGCGAATAGACCAAGTTATTGTTGGATCGGATGGCACCACAAGAGGGGGGGTGAATTGTGATCTTAATCAAATTTAGACTAAGTCACCTCTTTTTTGTTTCAATTGAGTTTCACCCTAAGCGGAAGCAATTTAAATAAGTTGAATATAAATGTATGCAAAGATAATCACATAAATCAAAACAAGTTGTAATGAAGCACAAAATCAGATTCAGCAAATGTATGCACAAGCTTGATTCTATCACCCTAGATGTCCAATTTCAAGTATGCAATGCAAATATGATATGCTAAAATGAAATTGCTGTAAAGTAAAGAGGGCAAAGAGATTTATAGTGGTTCGGCTTAACCCAAGCCTACTCCACTCCCCAAGTCCCACTTGGGAATTTCAAACACTCCACTATAGCTTGTTCAACCGAGTCAAGCGGAACTCATACAACCAGTGTTTTTGTAGCTCAAACACCAAACTTTACACACCGTGTGGTTTATAGCTCACCACACCAAACTCTACACACCGTGTGGTTTGTAGCTCACCACACTAACTTAATCAACAAAATACAAGCTCAAAAATGGCTCTAAGAATAGCCGGGTATGAGATAAGTTTAGGCTCAAAGGCTGGCTCTTTAGTAGCTGGATTTGTAAGTATCTAAGGCTCAAATGAAGCTCTTGAAAAGCTGGAATGGGAATGGTAAGCACAAAACTCAGATTTGAGATTTTTTTGGTTGCTAGGGTATGTGAAATTTTGAGTAGTGTATCAACCAACGAAAATCAGTTGTGATAAGGCTTGAATGGTGAAATGGAGATATAGAATGAAGCCTTATAGGTGCTGGAAATCAGATTGCTCAAGCAAGTAGAATGGCTCTTGAGGAAATGATAAGAATCTGGTAAGAAAGGCTCAAGAGTAACAATAAAGCTTTACTTGGCTAGTGTGTATGATCTCTCTTCAAAATCAAGTATGTAATCAAGGAATGAATGAGTGAAAGAATGAAAGCTTAGAAGATTAAGAACACTAGAGAGAGAGAGTGTAATTTTCGGCCAAGTATATGCACCATAGACAAAGAGTTAGTTTATATAGAAAATTGTGGAGTGTAAGCTCATGAAATGAGGGCCATTGGATTGATATGAAAGATATGGACCCTTGGATCATTATAGACGTTAGAAGGCTTAGAGAAGTGTGAAAATGATTACAACAAGTCTTTTTTGGTAGGAAGAAATAATGGCTTTTGGATGGATATAGACTTTGGAGGCCACCTTGAAAGATACAACAATTGGCTTGAGAAAAGTTTGTCTTTTAGGTGGAGTAAATCATGGCTTTTGAATGGATATAGACTTTAGAGGCATCTTGAAAGATACAACCATTGACTTGAGAAAAGTTTGTCTCTTAGGTGGAGTAAATCATGGCCTTTGGATCAAGTGAAGATTCAATTTTGGCCATAGGATGTAAAGTAGGAGAGATAAGAATAAAGCTTGAATCTTTGGCCATTGGATTAAAATGTGATTTTGATGTAGAGAGAATATGATCCATTGGATGTGGAGTGTTTTGGTGGGAAAGAGAAATGGTTTTGAAATAAAGCTTCCCACACATGTGAAGAGAAAAACTTGTCATAAGACTTGTTGTACCTCTTGTCTCCTTCTTTCAAATTAACTTTTCCTTCTCTTCTCTTTTGGCTCCAAGTCTTCTAGTTAAGATGTAACTATGGTTAACTTGTCTTCTTTGCCATGTCATCAATGCCATGTCAACAATGCCATGTCAGCTGCCACGTCACGTCCGTCGATTCTGACTTTGACTAGGAAGTTAATTTTACTTCAATTGATCCCAATTAAGCTCCATGACATCTTTGGCAACACTTGACTTATGTTGACCATGAAATTTACTTTCTTAATCATGTTTGACACTGATTAAGCCTTCACTAATGTTGGTCAAGGATGACATTAGGACCAATTTACGTTTTGGTCACCCTACACACAAATCATACTCAAAACATGCTATGTAAACCCTTTTAGGGTTTCTTGCAATTAGTCCACGTTAGTTCAATAATCAAATCATCAAATAAGCACAATTGAACTAGTTTAATATAAGTCTTGAATTCCTAAACTAATCAAGTAGGCATATGCACCTAGGTTTCTCAATACAATCAATAGATCAAAGTTCAATCAAAACATGCCGTTGTAATCACTCAAACATATATTCAACATTCTCCCCCTTTTGATGATTACAAAATAACTTATGTAACTTTGAGCTATTTTCTTTAATTCACATGAGAAACTCTCCCCCTCACATTATGCTTCACACAAATAAACTTCCTATAAGCATATGTTTCAATAAACACAAGGGAATTGCAATTCAAGACAAGTAAAGTATCAATATGCAAGGTCTATACAATATGACATTCAAGTTCCTCCCCCTTAACCTATGCATACCAAACTTTAAAGTTCAAAGTATATTTCTCCCCCTTTATTTTGTAAATGCATCCAAAAGGTGTTCAATATAAGCAATGCATAAAATTCATACACATATCAAGGACTCATTCTCATGCCAAGATTACCTCTTAAAAATTCAAATCTCTCTTGGTTTAGAGGTTTTGTTAGTATGTCCGCAAGTTGGTTCATTGTGTCCACATAATCTAATTTAATTGTCCCTTGAGTCACATGATCTCTAATAAAATGATGCCTAATTTCAATATGTTTAGCCTTAGAATGATGCACCGGATTTTTAGAAAGGCTAATGGCACTAGTATTATCACAATATATAGGGATATCTTTTAATTTAAGTCCAAAATCATTTAGTTGTTGTCTAATCCATAAGAGTTGAGCACAACAACTCCCTATAGCCATATATTCGGCTTCGGTGGTAGATAGGGCAACACAAGGTTGTTTCTTGGAGAACCAAGAGATAAGCATACTCCCTAGGAATTGGCATGTACCCGAAGTACTCTTCCTATTTATCTTACATCCAGCAAAGTCGGCATCACTATATGCATGTAAATCAAACAATGAATTTTTGTCATACCATAAGCCAAGAGTTGATGTATGCCTGAGATACCTAAATATTCTCTTAACCGCTAGGAAATGAGAATGCATAGGCTGACTTTGAAATCTAGCACACATGCATACACTAAACATAATGTCGGGTCTACTAGAGGTCAAATACAAAAGTGAACCAATCATGGACCTATACATTTTAGAATCATAAGGTTGTCCATCTTCATCTTTTTCAAGTTTAGTTGACACACTCATAGGAGTAGGAGAAGGGTTCAAGGAATCAAAACCAAACTTTCTAAGCATATCATGAATATATTTAGTTTGACTAATATGTATACCTCCCTTAGTTTGTTTAACTTGTAGTCCTAAAAAGAAGGTAAGTTCACCCATCATAGACATCTCAAATTCACTTTTCATGCACAACTCAAATTCTTTGCACATAGCCTCATTAGTAGCACCAAATATAATGTCATCTACATATATTTGAACAATAAGCATGTCATGACCTTTTTCCTTTAAGAACAAAGTGCTATCAATTCTTCCTCTTTTAAAACCATTTTGAATTAAGAATGAGGAAAGTCTATCATACCATGCCCTAGGTGCTTGTTTCAAACCATACAAGGCTTTTGTCAATTTATAAACATGGTTTGGAAAGTTAGGATCTTCAAATCCGGGTGGTTGCTTTACATACACATTCTCATTGATAAAACCATTCAAAAATGCACTTTTGACATCCATTTGATAAAGTTTAAATCCTTTGAAACATGCAAATGCCATAAGCAACCTAATAGCTTCTAACCTAGCTACGGGGGCAAATGTTTCTTCATAGTCAATCCCTTCTTCTTGGTTGTACCCTTGTGCAACCAACCTAGCCTTGTTTCTAATAACTTCACCATCTTCATTCATTTTGTTCTTAAACACCCATTTAGTTCCAATTATGGTTTGGTCTTTAGGTCTTGGAACTAAATGCCAAACTTCATTCCTAGTGAATTGATTCAACTCATCTTGCATAGCAATAATCCATTTATCATCAAGCAAAGCATCATCAATGTTTCTAGGTTCTATTTGAGAAATTAAGGCATAAGAACCATGCACATCAACAATTAAAGCAGTATTCATTAAATTTGCAGTCACATTATCTACCACATTAGCATGCATATCATTATCATTAGGAGCTAAGTGAGATCTACGAGTCCTTACCCCTTGATGCAAATCGCCAATTATGAGTTGTTTGGGATGCTTGTGTTTGTCCTTCACTTGCAGCCATGATGTAGGAGCTGTAGTTTCACTATTGGAGGCCACGGGTGCAACCTCACTTTCTTCCAAGCCCACGGGTGCATCACTATTTTGTGTCTCCTCGTGCTCATTTCCTCCCTCTTTGCTTGGTCCATCATCTTTAGGTGTAGGAGAGTCATCTTTATCATCTTTTAAGCTCAACTTCTCCAAACCTAACTCAATGTCATCATTCTCAAGCAAAGGGTCAAATGCAAGAGTTTCAATAAATTTAACATGAATGGACTCTTCTATTCTCCTAGACTTTGGATTGTAAACTCTATAAGCTCTAGAAGTTAAAGCATAGCCAACAAATACACAAGGAGTAGATTTTGCATCAAATTTATCTAAGTCATCCTTAGTGTTTAGTACATAACATTTGCAACCAAAAACTCTAAAGTAGTCAACCTTAGGTTTTCTATCATTCCAAATCTCATAAGGTGTCTTATTTATCTTCTTTCTAATAGATAACCTATTTGTAACATAGCATGCACAATTAATGGCCTCGGCCCACAAGAACTTAGGCAAATCATGTTCACAAAGCATAGTCCTAGCAATTTCTTGTAAAGTTCTATTTTTCCTTTCTACCACCCCATTTTGTTGGGGTGTCCTAGGTGAAGAGAAATCATGTCTAATGCCATATTCATCACATAGATCAATAAATGCATGATTATCAAATTCTCCTCCATGATCACTCCTAATCTTGCTAATGCTTATGTTCTTTTCATTTTGAAGCCTCTTGATTAGTTTTGAAAACTCATGAATGGTCTCATGTTTATGTGCAAGGAAAATCACCCAAGTATATCTAGAATAATCATCAACAATTACAAAGGCATAGGATCTACCACCTACACTTTTAACTCTACTTGGACCAAACAAATCAAGATGCAAAAGTTTTAAAACCTTAGTAGTTGAAATCTGGTTTTTAGACTTGAAAGACTCCCTAGTGTGTTTTCCTCTAATGCATGGCTCACAAGCATCATACATGTCAAAGTTCAAAGAAGGTATACCTCTAACAAGATTATTTCTAACCAATTTTTCAATTGTAGAAATTCCTATATGTCCTAATCTTTTATGCCATATATTCACATCACTAACATTGGAAATCAAGCATTTAAGTTTGCAATCATTCAAGTCTTTCAAATTAATAGAATACACATTACCATCTCTTTTTCCTACAAGCACACATTCATTCATGGCATTTAAAAACTCACACTTTGAATCATCAAAACATATGCGCAAGCCACCATCACACAATTGAGAAATACTAAGAAGGTTAAAAGATAATCCATCAACTAATTGCACATTAGAGATAGAGAAAGATGATACATCACCTATGGATCCTTGACCAAGGATCCTACCCTTCTTGTTGTCACCAAAAGTCACATGACCACCATTAGAGAACTTCTTGAGAGAAGAAAAAGAACTTGAGTTCCCGGTCATGTGTCTTGAGCAACCACTATCCAAGTACCATTTGGAAGCCTTAGAACTTTTGATTTTCAAGAACACCTCCTCATCCGGATCGGATGAGTTTCCTTTGGCCATCAAGCAAAATCTAGCAAACTCATCCTCACTTGAAGAGCTTTCGGAGTCCGAATCACTCCAAGTAGCTTTGAAGGCTCTTTTGGATTTCTCCTTGCTCTTATCTTTCTTCTTTGGACACTCATACTTCATGTGCCCCTTCTTGCCACACTCAAAGCACCTCAAATCTTTGTCTTGCTCCTCATGGTTCCCTTTGGAGTCGCTTTGATCCCCACGGCCAGATTTGAAGTTGTCCCTCTTTGAGTGGCCAAAAGGTCTACCACCTTGCTTCTTCTTGTTTATCAAGTATCTCTTGAACCTCCTTGTCATTAAGGCTACTTCCTCATCACTCAAATCATCTCCACTATCAACCTTGGAGGCAAAGGCAATGCTCTTCTTTTTGGTGTCCTCTTTTTGAGCTTCTCTTGCCTTCAAGTTTGTCTCATATACTAAAAGTGATCCTACAAGCTCATCCAACTTCAAAATTTTGAGATCTTTAGCTTCTTGGATGGCAGTCACTTTGGCATCCCATGCTTCCGGAAGACTTCTCAAGTACTTTTGCACCTTTTCTTGATTGGAGAATGTCTTCCCTAAAGATTCAAGAGAATTCAGAATTTTGGTTAGTCTAATATCCATATCGGTAATAGACTCATGTGGAAACATAGTGAACAATTCATATGAATGCATGAGCATGTTAATCTTAGACTCCTTTACTTGATTAGTTCCCTCATGCTTCATCTCTAACCTAGTCCACATATCTTGAGCCGAAATGCATGTAGAAATATGTTTAGCTTCAATTGAATTCAATGCATTAAATAAAATAGACATAGCTTTAGCATTCAAAGAAATCTTTTTCTTATCATTGTCATCCCATTTATCCCTAGGTTTTGAAATCTCTTTTTCGACATCACCGATCTTGGTGGTGATGGTAGGCTCATAAGGTCCATCCTCTATGACATACCACAAATCAATATCAAGAGACATGAAATAAAGTTTCATTCTCATCTTCCAATGGTCATAGTCTTCTCCATTAAAGAATGGAGGTCTACCACTAGATTGACCCTCTAACACATGATCATGTCTACCACTAGTAGATGCCATCATATAAATCACTAATAATACACAAGAAAATTACTTCTATATGCAAGGGAACACAAGCTCTGATACCACTTGTTGGATCGGATGGCACCACAAGAGGGGGGGTGAATTGTGATCTTAATCAAATTTAGACTAAGTCACCTCTTTTTTGTTTCAATTGAGTTTCACCCTAAGCGGAAGCAATTTAAATAAGTTGAATATAAATGTATGCAAAGATAATCACATAAATCAAAACAAGTTGTAATGAAGCACAAAATCAGATTCAGCAAATGTATGCACAAGCTTGATTCTATCACCCTAGATGTCCAATTTCAAGTATGCAATGCAAATATGATATGCTAAAATGAAATTGCTGTAAAGTAAAGAGGGCAAAGAGATTTATAGTGGTTCGGCTTAACCCAAGCCTACTCCACTCCCCAAGTCCCACTTGGGAATTTCAAACACTCCACTATAGCTTGTTCAACCGAGTCAAGCGGAACTCATACAACCAGTGTTTTTGTAGCTCAAACACCAAACTTTACACACCGTGTGGTTTATAGCTCACCACACCAAACTCTACACACCGTGTGGTTTGTAGCTCACCACACTAACTTAATCAACAAAATACAAGCTCAAAAATGGCTCTAAGAATAGCCGGGTATGAGATAAGTTTAGGCTCAAAGGCTGGCTCTTTAGTAGCTGGATTTGTAAGTATCTAAGGCTCAAATGAAGCTCTTGAAAAGCTGGAATGGGAATGGTAAGCACAAAACTCAGATTTGAGATTTTTTTGGTTGCTAGGGTATGTGAAATTTTGAGTAGTGTATCAACCAACGAAAATCAGTTGTGATAAGGCTTGAATGGTGAAATGGAGATATAGAATGAAGCCTTATAGGTGCTGGAAATCAGATTGCTCAAGCAAGTAGAATGGCTCTTGAGGAAATGATAAGAATCTGGTAAGAAAGGCTCAAGAGTAACAATAAAGCTTTACTTGGCTAGTGTGTATGATCTCTCTTCAAAATCAAGTATGTAATCAAGGAATGAATGAGTGAAAGAATGAAAGCTTAGAAGATTAAGAACACTAGAGAGAGAGAGTGTAATTTTCGGCCAAGTATATGCACCATAGACAAAGAGTTAGTTTATATAGAAAATTGTGGAGTGTAAGCTCATGAAATGAGGGCCATTGGATTGATATGAAAGATATGGACCCTTGGATCATTATAGACGTTAGAAGGCTTAGAGAAGTGTGAAAATGATTACAACAAGTCTTTTTTGGTAGGAAGAAATAATGGCTTTTGGATGGATATAGACTTTGGAGGCCACCTTGAAAGATACAACAATTGGCTTGAGAAAAGTTTGTCTTTTAGGTGGAGTAAATCATGGCTTTTGAATGGATATAGACTTTAGAGGCATCTTGAAAGATACAACCATTGACTTGAGAAAAGTTTGTCTCTTAGGTGGAGTAAATCATGGCCTTTGGATCAAGTGAAGATTCAATTTTGGCCATAGGATGTAAAGTAGGAGAGATAAGAATAAAGCTTGAATCTTTGGCCATTGGATTAAAATGTGATTTTGATGTAGAGAGAATATGATCCATTGGATGTGGAGTGTTTTGGTGGGAAAGAGAAATGGTTTTGAAATAAAGCTTCCCACACATGTGAAGAGAAAAACTTGTCATAAGACTTGTTGTACCTCTTGTCTCCTTCTTTCAAATTAACTTTTCCTTCTCTTCTCTTTTGGCTCCAAGTCTTCTAGTTAAGATGTAACTATGGTTAACTTGTCTTCTTTGCCATGTCATCAATGCCATGTCAACAATGCCATGTCAGCTGCCACGTCACGTCCGTCGATTCTGACTTTGACTAGGAAGTTAATTTTACTTCAATTGATCCCAATTAAGCTCCATGACATCTTTGGCAACACTTGACTTATGTTGACCACGAAATTTACTTTCTTAATCATGTTTGACACTGATTAAGCCTTCACTAATGTTGGTCAAGGATGACATTAGGACCAATTTACGTTTTGGTCACCCTACACACAAATCATACTCAAAACATGCTATGTAAACCCTTTTAGGGTTTCTTGCAATTAGTCCACGTTAGTTCAATAATCAAATCATCAAATAAGCACAATTGAACTAGTTTAATATAAGTCTTGAATTCCTAAACTAATCAAGTAGGCATATGCACCTAGGTTTCTCAATACAATCAATAGATCAAAGTTCAATCAAAACATGCCGTTGTAATCACTCAAACATATATTCAACATTCTCCCCCTTTTGATGATTACAAAATAACTTATGTAACTTTGAGCTATTTTCTTTAATTCACATGAGAAACTCTCCCCCTCACATTATGCTTCACACAAATAAACTTCCTATAAGCATATGTTTCAATAAACACAAGGGAATTGCAATTCAAGACAAGTAAAGTATCAATATGCAAGGTCTATACAATATGACATTCAAGTTCCTCCCCCTTAACCTATGCATACCAAACTTTAAAGTTCAAAGTATATTTCTCCCCCTTTATTTTGTAAATGCATCCAAAAGGTGTTCAATATAAGCAATGCATAAAATTCATACACATATCAAGGACTCATTCTCATGCCAAGATTACCTCTTAAAAATTCAAATCTCTCTTGGTTTAGAGGTTTTGTTAGTATGTCCGCAAGTTGGTTCATTGTGTCCACATAATCTAATTTAATTGTCCCTTGAGTCACATGATCTCTAATAAAATGATGCCTAATTTCAATATGTTTAGCCTTAGAATGATGCACCGGATTTTTAGAAAGGCTAATGGCACTAGTATTATCACAATATATAGGGATATCTTTTAATTTAAGTCCAAAATCATTTAGTTGTTGTCTAATCCATAAGAGTTGAGCACAACAACTCCCTATAGCCATATATTCGGCTTCGGTGGTAGATAGGGCAACACAAGGTTGTTTCTTGGAGAACCAAGAGATAAGCATACTCCCTAGGAATTGGCATGTACCCGAAGTACTCTTCCTATTTATCTTACATCCAGCAAAGTCGGCATCACTATATGCATGTAAATCAAACAATGAATTTTTGTCATACCATAAGCCAAGAGTTGATGTATGCCTGAGATACCTAAATATTCTCTTAACCGCTAGGAAATGAGAATGCATAGGCTGACTTTGAAATCTAGCACACATGCATACACTAAACATAATGTCGGGTCTACTAGAGGTCAAATACAAAAGTGAACCAATCATGGACCTATACATTTTAGAATCATAAGGTTGTCCATCTTCATCTTTTTCAAGTTTAGTTGACACACTCATAGGAGTAGGAGAAGGGTTCAAGGAATCAAAACCAAACTTTCTAAGCATATCATGAATATATTTAGTTTGACTAATATGTATACCTCCCTTAGTTTGTTTAACTTGTAGTCCTAAAAAGAAGGTAAGTTCACCCATCATAGACATCTCAAATTCACTTTTCATGCACAACTCAAATTCTTTGCACATAGCCTCATTAGTAGCACCAAATATAATGTCATCTACATATATTTGAACAATAAGCATGTCATGACCTTTTTCCTTTAAGAACAAAGTGCTATCAATTCTTCCTCTTTTAAAACCATTTTGAATTAAGAATGAGGAAAGTCTATCATACCATGCCCTAGGTGCTTGTTTCAAACCATACAAGGCTTTTGTCAATTTATAAACATGGTTTGGAAAGTTAGGATCTTCAAATCCGGGTGGTTGCTTTACATACACATTCTCATTGATAAAACCATTCAAAAATGCACTTTTGACATCCATTTGATAAAGTTTAAATCCTTTGAAACATGCAAATGCCATAAGCAACCTAATAGCTTCTAACCTAGCTACGGGGGCAAATGTTTCTTCATAGTCAATCCCTTCTTCTTGGTTGTACCCTTGTGCAACCAACCTAGCCTTGTTTCTAATAACTTCACCATCTTCATTCATTTTGTTCTTAAACACCCATTTAGTTCCAATTATGGTTTGGTCTTTAGGTCTTGGAACTAAATGCCAAACTTCATTCCTAGTGAATTGATTCAACTCATCTTGCATAGCAATAATCCATTTATCATCAAGCAAAGCATCATCAATGTTTCTAGGTTCTATTTGAGAAATTAAGGCATAAGAACCATGCACATCAACAATTAAAGCAGTATTCATTAAATTTGCAGTCACATTATCTACCACATTAGCATGCATATCATTATCATTAGGAGCTAAGTGAGATCTACGAGTCCTTACCCCTTGATGCAAATCGCCAATTATGAGTTGTTTGGGATGCTTGTGTTTGTCCTTCACTTGCAGCCATGATGTAGGAGCTGTAGTTTCACTATTGGAGGCCACGGGTGCAACCTCACTTTCTTCCAAGCCCACGGGTGCATCACTATTTTGTGTCTCCTCGTGCTCATTTCCTCCCTCTTTGCTTGGTCCATCATCTTTAGGTGTAGGAGAGTCATCTTTATGGAGAGAGTTGAGCAATTCCAAAACATCAATGTGGACCGTTCTACTCTATTTAGTGTTCTTAGAAGTCTAACTTGCTAGTTGAGCCTTCGTGCCACGTTTCGTAATGTAAAGACGCGAATAGACCAAGTTATGTCTCAAATTGCACAAAAACGCGAAAAGCTCCTCTATGGAGAGAGTTGAGGAATTCCAAAGCATCAATGTGGACCGTTGTACTCTATTTAATGTTCTTAGAAGTCGAACTTGCTAGTTGAGCCTTCGTGCCACGTTTCGTTAGGTAAAGAGGCGAATAGACCAAGTTATGTCTCAAATTGCACAAACACGTGAAAAGCTCCTCTATGGAGAGAGTTGAGCAATTCCAAAGCATCAATTTGGACCGTTATACTCTATTTAGTGCTCTTAAAAGTCTAACTTGCTTGTTGAGCCTTCGTGCCACGTTTCGTAAGGTAAAGAGGCGAATAGACCAAGTTATGTCTCAAATTGCTCAAAAACGTGAAAAGCTCCTCTATGGAGCGAGTTGAGCAATTCCAAAGCATCAATGTGGACCGTTCTACTCTATTTAGTGTTCTTAGAAGTCTAACTTGCTAGTTGAGCCTTCGTGCCACGTTTCGTAAGGTAAAGACGCGAATAGACCAAGTTATGTCTCAAATTCCACAAAAACGTGAAAAGCTTCCCTATGGAGAGAGTTGATCAATTCCAAAGCATCAATGTGGACCGTTGTACTCTATTTAGTGCTCTTAAAGTCTAACTTGCTAGTTGAGCCTTCGTGGCACGTTTTGTAAGGTAAAGAGGCGAATAGACCAAGTTATGTCTCAAATTGCACAAAAACGTGAAAAGCTCCTCTATGGAGAGAGTTGAGCAATTCCAATGCATCAATGTGGACCGTTGTACTCTATTTAGTGCTCTTAAAAGTCTAACTTGCTAGTTGAGCCTTCGTGCCACGTTTCGTAAGGTAAAGAGGCGAATATACCAAGTTATGTCTCAAATTGCACAAAAACGTGAACAGCTCCTCTATGGAGAGAGTTGAGCAATTCCAAAGCATCAATGTGGACCGTTGTACTCTATTTAGTGCTCTTAAAAGTCTAACTTGCTAGTTGAGCCTTCGTGCCACGTTTCGTAAGGTAAAGAGGCGAATAGACCAAGTTATGTCTCAAATTGCTCAAAAACGTGAAAAGCTCCTCTATGGAGAGAGTTGAGCAATTCCAAAACATCAATGTGGACCGTTCTACTCTATTTAGTGTTCTTAGAAGTCTAACTTGCTAATTGAGCTTTCGTGCCACGTTTCGTGAGGTAAAGACGCGAATAGACCAAGTTATGTCTCAAATTGCACAAAAACGTGAAAAGCTCCTCTATGGAGAGAGTTGAGCAATTCCAAAGCATCAATGTGGACCGTTCTACTCTATTTAATGTTCTTAGAAGTCGAACTTGCTAGTTGAGCCTTCGTGCCACGTTTCGTAAGGTAAAGAGGCGAATAGACCAAGTTATGTCTCAAATTGCACAAAAACGTGAACAGCTCCTCTATGGAGAGAGTTGGGCAATTCCAAAGCATCAATGTGGACCGTTGTACTCTATTTAGTGCTCTTAAAAGTCTAACTTGCTAGTTGAGCCTTCGTGCCACGTTTCGTAAGGTAAAGAGGCGAATAGACCAAGTTATGTCTCAAATTGCTCAAAAACGTGAAAAGCTCCTCTATGGAGAGAGTTGAGCAATTCCAAAACATCAATGTGGACCGTTGTACTCTATTTAGTGCTCTTAAAAGTCTAACTTGCTAGTTGAGCCTTCGTGCCACGTTTCGTAAGGTAAAGAGGCGAATAGACCAAGTTATGTCTCAAATTGCTCAAAAACGTGAAAAGCTCCTCTATGGAGAGAGTTGAGCAATTCCAAAACATCAATGTGGACCGTTCTACTCTATTTAGTGTTCTTAGAAGTCTAACTTGCTAGTTGAGCCTTCGTGCCACGTTTCGTAAGGTAAAGACGCGAATAGACCAAGTTATGTCTCAAATTCCACAAAAACGTGAAAAGCTTCCCTATGGAGAGAGTTGATCAATTCCAAAGCATCAATGTGGACCGTTGTACTCTATTTAGTGCTCTTAAAGTCTAACTTGCTAGTTGAGCCTTCGTGCCACGTTTCGTAAGGTAAAGAGGCGAATAGACCAAGTTATGTCTCAAATTGCACAAAAACGTGAAAAGCTCCTCTATGGAGAGAGTTGAGCAATTCCAAAGCATCAATGTGGACCGTTGTACTCTATTTAATGTTCTTAGAAGTCGAACTTGCTAGTTGAGCCTTCGTGCCACGTTTCGTTAGGTAAAGAGGCGAATAGACCAAGTTATGTCTCAAATTGCACAAACACGTGAAAAGCTCCTCTATGGAGAGAGTTGAGCAATTCCAAAGCATCAATTTGGACCGTTATACTCTATTTAGTGCTCTTAAAAGTCTAACTTGCTTGTTGAGCCTTCGTGCCACGTTTCGTAAGGTAAAGAGGCGAATAGACCAAGTTATGTCTCAAATTGCTCAAAAACGTGAAAAGCTCCTCTATGGAGAGAGTTGAGCAATTCCAAAGCATCAATGTGGACCGTTCTACTCTATTTAGTGTTCTTAGAAGTCTAACTTGCTAGTTGAGCCTTCGTGCCACGTTTCGTAAGGTAAAGAGGCGAATAGACCAAGTTATGTCTCAAATTGCACAAAAACGTGAAAAGCTCCTCTATGGAGAGAGTTGAGCAATTCCAATGCATCAATGTGGACCGTTGTACTCTATTTAGTGCTCTTAAAAGTCTAACTTGCTAGTTGAGCCTTCGTGCCACGTTTCGTAAGGTAAAGAGGCGAATAGACCAAGTTATGTCTCAAATTGCACAAAAACGTGAACAGCTCCTCTATGGAGAGAGTTGAGCAATTCCAAAGCATCAATGTGGACCGTTGTACTCTATTTAGTGCTCTTAAAAGTCTAACTTGCTAGTTGAGCCTTCGTGCCACGTTTCGTAAGGTAAAGAGGCGAATAGACCAAGTTATGTCTCAAATTGCTCAAAAACGTGAAAAGCTCCTCTATGGAGAGAGTTGAGCAATTCCAAAGCATCAATGTGGACCGTTCTACTCTATTTAGTGTTCTTAGAAGTCTAACTTGCTAGTTGAGCCTTCGTGCCACGTTTCGTAAGGTAAAGAGGCGAATAGACCAAGTTATGTCTCAAATTGCACAAAAACGTGAAAAGCTCCTCTATGGAGAGAGTTGAGCAATTCCAATGCATCAATGTGGACCGTTGTACTCTATTTAGTGCTCTTAAAAGTCTAACTTGCTAGTTGAGCCTTCGTGCCACGTTTCGTAAGGTAAAGAGGCGAATAGACCAAGTTATGTCTCAAATTGCACAAAAACGTGAACAGCTCCTCTATGGAGAGAGTTGAGCAATTCCAAAGCATCAATGTGGACCGTTGTACTCTATTTAGTGCTCTTAAAAGTCTAACTTGCTAGTTGAGCCTTCGTGCAACGTTTCGTAAGGTAAAGAGGCGAATAGACCAAGTTATGTCTCAAATTGCTCAAAAACGTGAAAAGCTCCTCTATGGAGAGAGTTGAGCAATTCCAAAACATCAATGTGGACCGTTCTACTCTATTTAGTGTTCTTAGAAGTCTAACTTGCTAGTTGAGCCTTCGTGCCACGTTTCGTAAGGTAAAGACGCGAATAGACCAAGTTATGTCTCAAATTGCACAAAAACGTGAAAAGCTCCTCTATGGAGAGAGTTGAGCAATTCCAAAGCATCAATGTGGACCGTTCTACTCTATTTAATGTTCTTAGAAGTCGAACTTGCTAGTTGAGCCTTCGTGCCACGTTTCGTAAGGTAAAGAGGCGAATAGACCAAGTTATGTCTCAAATTGCACAAAAACGTGAACAGCTCCTCTATGGAGAGAGTTGAGCAATTCCAAAGCATCAATGTGGACCGTTGTACTCTATTTAGTGCTCTTAAAAGTCTAACTTGCTAGTTGAGCCTTCGTGCCACGTTTCGTAAGGTAAAGAGGCGAATAGACCAAGTTATGTCTCAAATTGCTCAAAAACGTGAAAAGCTCCTCTATGGAGAGAGTTGAGCAATTCCAAAACATCAATGTGGACCGTTCTACTCTATTTAGTGTTCTTAGAAGTCTAACTTGCTAGTTGAGCCTTCGTGCCACGTTTCGTAATGTAAAGACGCGAATAGACCAAGTTATGTCTCAAATTGCACAAAAACGCGAAAAGCTCCTCTATGGAGAGAGTTGAGGAATTCCAAAGCATCAATGTGGACCGTTGTACTCTATTTAATGTTCTTAGAAGTCGAACTTGCTAGTTGAGCCTTCGTGCCACGTTTCGTTAGGTAAAGAGGCGAATAGACCAAGTTATGTCTCAAATTGCACAAACACGTGAAAAGCTCCTCTATGGAGAGAGTTGAGCAATTCCAAAGCATCAATGTGGACCGTTGTACTCTATTTAGTGCTCTTAAAAGTCTAACTTGCTTGTTGAGCCTTCGTGCCACGTTTCGTAAGGTAAAGAGGCGAATAGACCAAGTTATGTCTCAAATTGCTCAAAAACGTGAAAAGCTCCTCTATGGAGAGAGTTGAGCAATTCCAAAGCATCAATGTGGACCGTTCTACTCTATTTAGTGTTCTTAGAAGTCTAACTTGCTAGTTGAGCCTTCGTGCCACGTTTCGTAAGGTAAAGACGCGAATAGACCAAGTTATGTCTCAAATTCCACAAAAACGTGAAAAGCTTCCCTATGGAGAGAGTTGATCAATTCCAAAGCATCAATGTGGACCGTTGTACTCTATTTAGTGCTCTTAAAGTCTAACTTGCTAGTTGAGCCTTCGTGGCACGTTTCGTAAGGTAAAGAGGCGAATAGACCAAGTTATGTCTCAAATTGCACAAAAACGTGAAAAGCTCCTCTATGGAGAGAGTTGAGCAATTCCAATGCATCAATGTGGACCGTTGTACTCTATTTAGTGCTCTTAAAAGTCTAACTTGCTAGTTGAGCCTTCGTGCCACGTTTCGTAAGGTAAAGAGGCGAATAGACCAAGTTATGTCTCAAATTGCACAAAAACGTGAACAGCTCCTCTATGGAGAGAGTTGAGCAATTCCAAAGCATCAATGTGGACCGTTGTACTCTATTTAGTGCTCTTAAAAGTCTAACTTGCTAGTTGAGCCTTCGTGCCACGTTTCGTAAGGTAAAGAGGCGAATAGACCAAGTTATGTCTCAAATTGCTCAAAAACGTGAAAAGCTCCTCTATGGAGAGAGTTGAGCAATTCCAAAACATCAATGTGGACCGTTCTACTCTATTTAGTGTTCTTAGAAGTCTAACTTGCTAGTTGAGCCTTCGTGCCACGTTTCGTAAGGTAAAGACGCGAATAGACCAAGTTATGTCTCAAATTGCACAAAAACGCGAAAAGCTCCTCTATGGAGAGAGTTGAGCAATTCCAAAGCATCGAATGTGGACCGTTCTACTCTATTTAATGTTCTTAGAAGTCGAACTTGCTAGTTGAGCCTTCGTGCCACGTTTCGTAAGGTAAAGAGGCGAATAGACCAAGTTATGTCTCAAATTGCACAAAAACGTGAACAGCTCCTCTATGGAGAGAGTTGAGCAATTCCAAAGCATCAATGTGGACCGTTGTACTCTATTTAGTGCTCTTAAAAGTCTAACTTGCTAGTTGAGCCTTCGTGCCACGTTTCGTAAGGTAAAGAGGCGAATAGACCAAGTTATGTCTCAAATTGCTCAAAAACGTGAAAAGCTCCTCTATGGAGAGAGTTGAGCAATTCCAAAACATCAATGTGGACCGTTCTACTCTATTTAGTGTTCTTAGAAGTCTAACTTGCTAGTTGAGCCTTCGTGCCACGTTTCGTAATGTAAAGACGCGAATAGACCAAGTTATGTCTCAAATTGCACAAAAACGCGAAAAGCTCCTCTATGGAGAGAGTTGAGGAATTCCAAAGCATCAATGTGGACCGTTGTACTCTATTTAGTGTTCTTAGAAGTCTAACTTGCTAGTTGAGCCTTCGTGCCACGTTTCGTAAGGTAAAGACGCGAATAGACCAAGTTATGTCTCAAATTGCACAAAAACGTGAAAAGCTCCTCTATGGAGAGAGTTGAGCAATTCCAAAGCATCAATGTGGACCGTTGTACTCTATTTAGTGCTCTTAAAGTCTAACTTGCTAGTTGAGCCTTCGTGCACGTTTCGTAAGGTAAAGAGGCGAATAGACCAAGTTATGTCTCAAATTGCACAAAAACGTGAAAAGCTCCTCTATGGAGAGAGTTGAGCAATTCCAAATGCATCAATGTGGACCGTTGTACTCTATTTAGTGCTCTTAAAAGTCTAACTTGCTAGTTGAGCCTTCGTGCCACGTTTCGTAAGGTAAAGAGGCGAATAGACCAAGTTATGTCTCAAATTGCACAAAAACGTGAACAGCTCCTCTATGGAGAGAGTTGAGCAATTCCAAAGCATCAATGTGGACCGTTGAACTCTATTTAGTGCTCTTAAAAGTCTAACTTGCTAGTTGAGCCTTCGTGCCACGTTTCGTAAGGTAAAGAGGCGAATAGACCAAGTTATGTCTCAAATTGCTCAAAAACGTGAAAAGCTCCTCTATGGAGAGAGTTGAGCAATTCCAAAACATCAATGTGGACCGTTCTACTCTATTTAGTGTTCTTAGAAGTCTAACTTGCTAGTTGAGCCTTCGTGCCACGTTTCGTAAGGTAAAGACGCGAATAGACCAAGTTATGTCTCAAATTGCACAAAAACGCGAAAAGCTCCTCTATGGAGAGAGTTGAGCAATTCCAAAGCATCGATGTGGACCGTTCTACTCTATTTAATGTTCTTAGAAGTCGAACTTGCTAGTTGAGCCTTCGTGCCACGTTTCGTAAGGTAAAGAGGCGAATAGACCAAGTTATGTCTCAAATTGCACAAAAACGTGAACAGCTCCTCTATGGAGAGAGTTGAGCAATTCCAAAGCATCAATGTGGACCGTTGTACTCTATTTAGTGCTCTTAAAAGTCTAACTTGCTAGTTGAGCCTTCGTGCCACGTTTCGTAAGGTAAAGAGGCGAATAGACCAAGTTATGTCTCAAATTGCTCAAAAACGTGAAAAGCTCCTCTATGGAGAGAGTTGAGCAATTCCAAAACATCAATGTGGACCGTTCTACTCTATTTAGTGTTCTTAGAAGTCTAACTTGCTAGTTGAGCCTTCGTGCCACGTTTCGTAATGTAAAGACGCGAATAGACCAAGTTATGTCTCAAATTGCACAAAAACGCGAAAAGCTCCTCTATGGAGAGAGTTGAGGAATTCCAAAGCATCAATGTGGACCGTTGTACTCTATTTAATGTTCTTAGAAGTCGAACTTGCTAGTTGAGCCTTCGTGCCACGTTTCGTTAGGTAAAGAGGCGAATAGACCAAGTTATGTCTCAAATTGCACAAACACGTGAAAAGCTCCTCTATGGAGAGAGTTGAGCAATTCCAAAGCATCAATGTGGACCGTTGTACTCTATTTAGTGCTCTTAAAAGTCTAACTTGCTTAGTTGAGCCTTCGTGCCACGTTTCGTAAGGTAAAGAGGCGAATAGACCAAGTTATGTCTCAAATTGCTCAAAAACGTGAAAAGCTCCTCTATGGAGAGAGTTGAGCAATTCCAAAGCATCAATGTGGACCGTTCTACTCTATTTAGTGTTCTTAGAAGTCTAACTTGCTAGTTGAGCCTTCGTGCCACGTTTCGTAAGGTAAAGACGCGAATAGACCAAGTTATGTCTCAAATTCCACAAAAACGTGAAAAGCATCCCTATGGAGAGAGTTGATCAATTCCAAAGCATCAATGTGGACCGTTGTACTCTATTTAGTGCTCTTAAAGTCTAACTTGCTAGTTGAGCCTTCGTGGCACGTTTCGTAAGGTAAAGAGGCGAATAGACCAAGTTATGTCTCAAATTGCACAAAAACGTGAAAAGCTCCTCTATGGAGAGAGTTGAGCAATTCCAAATGCATCAATGTGGACCGTTGTACTCTATTTAGTGCTCTTAAAAGTCTAACTTGCTAGTTGAGCCTTCGTGCCACGTTTCGTAAGGTAAAGAGGCGAATAGACCAAGTTATGTCTCAAATTGCACAAAAACGTGAACAGCTCCTCTATGGAGAGAGTTGAGCAATTCCAAAGCATCAATGTGGACCGTTGTACTCTATTTAGTGCTCTTAAAAGTCTAACTTGCTAGTTGAGCCTTCGTGCCACGTTTCGTAAGGTAAAGAGGCGAATAGACCAAGTTATGTCTCAAATTGCTCAAAAACGTGAAAAGCTCCTCTATGGAGAGAGTTGAGCAATTCCAAAACATCAATGTGGACCGTTCTACTCTATTTAGTGTTCTTAGAAGTCTAACTTGCTAGTTGAGCCTTCGTGCCACGTTTCGTAAGGTAAAGACGGCGAATAGACCAAGTTATGTCTCAAATTGCACAAAAACGCGAAAAGCTCCTCTATGGAGAGAGTTGAGCAATTCCAAAGCATCAATGTGGACCGTTCTACTCTATTTAGTGTTCTTAGAAGTCTAACTTGCTAGTTGAGCCTTCGTGCCACGTTTCGTAAGGTAAAGAGGCGAATAGACCAAGTTATGTCTCAAATTGCACAAAAACGTGAACAGCTCCTCTATGGAGAGAGTTGAGCAATTCCAAAGCATCAATGTGGACCGTTGTACTCTATTTAGTGCTCTTAAAAGTCTAACTTGCTAGTTGAGCCTTCGTGCCACGTTTCGTAAGGTAAAGAGGCGAATAGACCAAGTTATGTCTCAAATTGCTCAAAAACGTGAAAAGCTCCTCTATGGAGAGAGTTGAGCAATTCCAAAAGCATCAATGTGGACCGTTCTACTCTATTTAGTGTTCTTAGAAGTCTAACTTGCTAGTTGAGCCTTCGTGCCACGTTTCGTAATGGTAAAGACGCGAATAGACCAAGTTATGTCTCAAATTGCACAAAAACGCTGAAAAGCTCCTCTATGGAGAGAGTTGAGGCAATTCCAAAGCATCAATGTGGACCGTTGTACTCTATTTAGTGTTCTTAGAAGTCTAACTTGCTAGTTGAGCCTTCGTGCCACGTTTCGTTAAGGTAAAGAGGCGAATAGACCAATGTTATGTCTCAAATTGCACAAACACGTGAAAAGCTCCTCTATGGAGAGAGTTGAGCAATTCCAAAGCATCAATTTGGACCGTTATACTCTATTTAGTGCTCTTAAAAGTCTAACTTGCTTAGTTGAGCCTTCGTGCCACGTTTCGTAAGGTAAAGAGGCGAATAGACCAAGTTATGTCTCAAATTGCTCAAAAACGTGAAAAGCTCCTCTATGGAGAGAGTTGAGCAATTCCAAAGCATCAATGTGGACCGTTCTACTCTATTTAGTGTTCTTAGAAGTCTAACTTGCTAGTTGAGCCTTCGTGCCACGTTTCGTAAGGTAAAGACGCGAATAGACCAAGTTATGTCTCAAATTGCACAAAAACGTGAAAAGCTTCCTCTATGGAGAGAGTTGATCAATTCCAAAGCATCAATGTGGACCGTTGTACTCTATTTAGTGCTCTTAAAGTCTAACTTGCTAGTTGAGCCTTCGTGGCACGTTTCGTAAGGTAAAGAGGCGAATAGACCAAGTTATGTCTCAAATTGCACAAAAACGTGAAAAGCTCCTCTATGGAGAGAGTTGAGCAATTCCAATGCATCAATGTGGACCGTTGTACTCTATTTAGTGCTCTTAAAAGTCTAACTTGCTAGTTCAGCCTTCGTGCCATGTTTCGTAAGGTAAAGAGGCGAATAGACCAAGTTATGTCTCAAATTGCTCAAGAACGTGAAAAGCTCGTCTATGGAGAGAGTTGAGCAATTCCAAAGCATCAATGTGGACCGTTCTACTCTATTTAGTGTTCTTAGAAGTCTAACTTGCTAGTTGAGCCTTCGTGCCACGTTTAGTAAGGTAAAGAGGCGAATTGACCAAGTTATGTCTCAAATTGCTAAAAAACGTGAAAAGCTCCTCTATGGAGAGAGTTGAGCAATTCCAAAGCATCAATGTGGACCGTTCTACTCTATTTAGTGTTCTTAGAAGTCTAACTTGCTAGTTGAGCCTTCGTGCCACGTTTAGTAAGGTAAAGAGGCGAATTGACCAAGTTATGTCTCAAATTGCTAAAAAACGTGAAAAGCTCCTCCACGGAGAGAGTTGAGCAATTCCAATGCATCAATGTGGACCGTTGTACTCTATTTAGTGCTCTTAAAAGTCTAACTTGCTAGTTGAGCCTTCGTGCCACGTTTCGTAAGGCAAAGACGCGAATAGACCAAGTTATGTCTCAAATTGCACAAAAACGCGAAAAGCTCCTCTATGGAGAGAGTTGAGCAATTCCAAAGCATCAATGTGGACCGTTCTACTCTATTTAATGTTCTTAGAAGTCGAACTTGCTAGTTGAGCCTTCGTGCCACGTTTCGTAAGGTAAAGAGGCGAATAGACCAAGTTATGTCTCAAATTGCACAAAAACGTGAACAGCTCCTCTATGGAGAGAGTTGAGCAATTCCAAAGCATCAATGTGGACCGTTGTACTCTATTTAGTGCTCTTAAAAGTCTAACTTGCTAGTTGAGCCTTCGTGCCACGTTTCGTAAGGTAAAGAGGCGAATAGACCAAGTTATGTCTCAAATTGCTCAAAAACGTGAAAAGCTCCTCTATGGAGAGAGTTGAGCAATTCCAAACATCAATGTGGACCGTTCTACTCTATTTAGTGTTCTTAGAAGTCTAACTTGCTAGTTGAGCCTTCGTGCCACGTTTCGTAATGTAAAGACGCGAATAGACCAAGTTATGTCTCAAATTGCACAAAAATGCGAAAAGCTCCTCTATGGAGAGAGTTGAGGAATTCCAAAGCATCAATGTGGACCGTTCTACTCTATTTAATGTTCTTAGAAGTCGAACTTGCTAGTTGAGCCTTCGTGCCACGTTTCGTTAGGTAAAGAGGCGAATAGACCAAGTTATGTCTCAAATTGCACAAACACGTGAAAAGCTCCTCTATGGAGAGAGTTGAGCAATTCCAAAGCATCAATGTGGACCGTTGTACTCTATTTAGTGCTCTTAAAAGTCTAACTTGCTAGTTGAGCCTTCGTGCCACGTTTCGTAAGGTAAAGAGGCGAATAGACCAAGTTATGTCTCAAATTGCTCAAAAACGTGAAAAGCTCCTCTATAGAGAGAGTTGAGCAATTCCAAAGCATCAATGTGGACCGTTCTACTCTATTTAGTGTTCTTAGAAGTCTAACTTGCTAGTTGAGCCTTCGTGCCACGTTTCGTAAGGTAAAGATGCGAATAGACCAAGTTATGTCTCAAATTGCCACAAAAACGTGAAAAGCTTCCTCTATGGAGAGAGTTGAGCAATTCCAAAGCATCAATGTGGACCGTTGTACTCTATTTAATGCTCTTTAAAGTCTAACTTGCTAGTTGAGCCTTCGTGGCACGTTTCGTAAGGTAAAGAGGCGAATAGACCAAGTTATGTCTCAAATTGCACAAAAACGTGAAAAGCTCATCTATGGTGAGAGTTGAGCAATTCCAAATGCATCAATGTGGACCGTTGCTACTCTATTTAGTGCTCTTAAAAGTCTAACTTGCTAGTTGAGCCTTCGTGCCACGTTTCGTAAGGTAAAGAGGCGAATAGACCAAGTTATGTCTCAAATTGCTCAAAAACGTGAAAAGCTCCTCTATGGAGAGAGTTGAGCAATTCCAAAGCATCAATGTGGACCGTTCTACTCTATTTAGTGTTCTTAGAAGTCTAACTTGCTAGTTGAGCCTTCGTGCCACGTTTAGTAAGGTAAAGAGGCGAATTGACCAAGTTATGTCTCAAATTGCTCAAAAACGTGAAAAGCTCCTCTATGGAGAGAGTTGAGCAATTCCAAAGCATCAATGTGGACCGTTGTACTCTATTTAGTGTTCTTAGAAGTCTAACTTGCTAGTTGAGCCTTCGTGCCACGTTTCGTAAGGTAAAGACGCGAATAGACCAAGTTATGTCTCAAATTGCACAAAAACGCGAAAAGCTCCTCTATGGAGAGAGTTGAGCAATTCCAAAGCATCAATGTGGACCGTTGTACTCTATTTAATGTTCTTAGAAGTCGAACTTGCTAGTTGAGCCTTCGTGCCACGTTTCGTAAGGTAAAGAGGCGAATAGACCAAGTTATGTCTCAAATTGCACAAAAACGTGAACAGCTCCTCTATGGAGAGAGTTGAGCAATTCCAAAGCATCAATGTGGACCGTTGTACTCTATTTAGTGCTCTTAAAAGTCTAACTTGCTAGTTGAGCCTTCGTGCCACGTTTCGTAAGGTAAAGAGGCGAATAGACCAAGTTATGTCTCAAATTGCTCAAAAACGTGAAAAGCTCCTCTATGGAGAGAGTTGAGCAATTCCAAAGCATCAATGTGGACCGTTCTACTCTATTTAGTGTTCTTAGAAGTCTAACTTGCTAGTTGAGCCTTCGTGCCACGTTTCGTAATGTAAAGACGCGAATAGACCAAGTTATGTCTCAAATTGCACAAAAACGCGAAAAGCTCCTCCTATGGAGAGAGTTGAGCAATTCCAAAGCATCAATGTGGACCGTTGTACTCTATTTAATGTTCTTAGAAGTCGAACTTGCTAGTTGAGCCTTCGTGCCACGTTTCGTAGGTAAAGAGGCGAATAGACCAAGTTATGTCTCAAATTGCACAAACACGTGAAAAGCTCCTCTATGGAGAGAGTTGAGCAATTCCAAAGCATCAATGTGGACCGTTATACTCTATTTAGTGCTCTTAAAAGTCTAACTTGCTAGTTGAGCCTTCGTGCCACGTTTCGTAAGGTAAAGAGGCGAATAGACCAAGTTATGTCTCAAATTGCTCAAAAACGTGAAAAGCTCCTCTATGGAGAGAGTTGAGCAATTCCAAAGCATCAATGTGGACCGTTCTACTCTATTTAGTGTTCTTAGAAGTCTAACTTGCTAGTTGAGCCTTCGTGCCACGTTTCGTAAGGTAAAGACGCGAATAGACCAAGTTATGTCTCAAATTGCCACAAAAACGTGAAAAGCTCCTCTATGGAGAGAGTTGAGCAATTCCAAAGCATCAATGTGGACCGTTGTACTCTATTTAGTGCTCTTAAAAGTCTAACTTGCTAGTTGAGCCTTCGTGCACGTTTCGTAAGGTAAAGAGGCGAATAGACCAAGTTATGTCTCAAATTGCACAAAAACGTGAAAAGCTCCTCTATGGAGAGAGTTGAGCAATTCCAATGCATCAATGTGGACCGTTGTACTCTATTTAGTGCTCTTAAAAGTCTAACTTGCTAGTTCGAGCCTTCGTGCCATGTTTCGTAAGGTAAAGAGGCGAATAGACCAAGTTATGTCTCAAATTGCTCAAAACGTGAAAAGCTCCTCTATGGAGAGAGTTGAGCAATTCCAAAGCATCAATGTGGACCGTTCTACTCTATTTAGTGTTCTTAGAAGTCTAACTTGCTAGTTGAGCCTTCGTGCCACGTTTCGTAAGGTAAAGAGGCGAATTAGACCAAGTTATGTCTCAAATTGCTACAAAAACGTGAAAAGCTCCTCTACTGGAGAGAGTTGAGCAATTCCAATGCATCAATGTGGACCGTTGTACTCTATTTAGTGCTCTTAAAAGTCTAACTTGCTTAGTTGAGCCTTCGTGCCACGTTTCGTAAGGTAAAGACGCGAATAGACCAAGTTATGTCTCAAATTGCACAAAAACGCTGAAAAGCTCCTCTATGGAGAGAGTTGAGCAATTCCAAAGCATCAATGTGGACCGTTCTACTCTATTTAATGTTCTTAGAAGTCTAACTTGCTAGTTGAGCCTTCGTGCCACGTTTCGTAAGGTAAAGAGGCGAATAGACCAAGTTATGTCTCAAATTGCACAAAAACGTGAAAAGCTCCTCTATGGAGAGAGTTGAGCAATTCCAAAGCATCAATGTGGACCGTTGTACTCTATTTAGTGCTCTTAAAAGTCTAACTTGCTAGTTGAGCCTTCGTGCCACGTTTCGTAAGGTAAAGAGGCGAATAGACCAAGTTATGTCTCAAATTGCTACAAAAACGTGAAAAGCTCCTCTATGGAGAGAGTTGAGCAATTCCAAAGCATCAATGTGGACCGTTCTACTCTATTTAGTGTTCTTAGAAGTCTAACTTGCTAGTTGAGCCTTCGTGCCACGTTTCGTAAGGTAAAGACGCGAATAGACCAAGTTATGTCTCAAATTGCACAAAAACGTGAAAAGCTCCTCTATGGAGAGAGTTGAGCAATTCCAAAGCATCAATGTGGACCGTTGTACTCTATTTAGTGCTCTTAAAAGTCTAACTTGCTAGTTGAGCCTTCGTGCCACGTTTCGTTAAGGTAAAGAGGCGAATAGACCAAGTTATGTCTCAAATTGCACAAAAACGTGAAAAGCTCCTCTATGGAGAGAGTTGAGCAATTCCAAAGCATCAATGTGGACCGTTCTACTCTATTTAGTGCTCTTAGAAGTCTAACTTGCTTAGTTGAGCCTTCGTGCCACGTTTCGTAAGGTAAAGAGGCGAATAGACCAAGTTATGTCTCAAATTGCTCAAAAACGTGAAAAGCTCCTCTATGGAGAGAGTTGAGCAATTCCAAAGCATCAATGTGGACCGTTCTACTCTATTTAGTGTTCTTAGAAGTCTAACTTGCTAGTTGAGCCTTCGTGCCACGTTTCGTAAGGTAAAGAGGCGAATAGACCAAGTTATGTCTCAAATTGCACAAAAACGTGAAAAGCTCCTCTATGGAGAGAGTTGAGCAATTCCAAAGCATCAATGTGGACCGTTGTACTCTATTTAGTGCTCTTAAAAGTCTAACTTGCTAGTTGAGCCTTCGTGCCACGTTTCGTAAGGTAAAGAGGCGAATAGACCAAGTTATGTCTCAAATTGCACAAAAACGTGAAAAGCTCCTCTATGGAGAGAGTTGAGCAATTCCAAAGCATCAATGTGGACCGTTCTACTCTATTTAGTGCTTCTTAGAAGTCTAACTTGCTAGTTGAGCCTTCGTGCCACGTTTCGTAAGGTAAAGAGGCGAATAGACCAAGTTATGTCTCAAATTGCACAAAACGTGAAAAGCTCCTCTATGGAGAGAGTTGAGCAATTCCAAAGCATCAATGTGGACCGTTCTACTCTATTTAGTGTTCTTAGAAGTCTAACTTGCTAGTTGAGCCTTCGTGCCACGTTTCGTAAGGTAAAGAGGCGAATTAGACCAAGTTATGTCTCAAATTGCTACAAAAACGTGAAAAGCTCCTCTATGGAGAGAGTTGAGCAATTCCAATGCATCAATGTGGACCGTTGTACTCTATTTAGTGCTCTTAAAAGTCTAACTTGCTAGTTGAGCCTTCGTGCCACGTTTCGTAAGGTAAAGACGCGAATAGACCAAGTTATGTCTCAAATTGCACAAAAACGCGAAAAGCTCCTCTATGGAGAGAGTTGAGCAATTCCAAAGCATCAATGTGGACCGTTCTACTCTATTTAATGTTCTTAGAAGTCGAACTTGCTAGTTGAGCCTTCGTGCCACGTTTCGTAAGGTAAAGAGGCGAATAGACCAAGTTATGTCTCAAATTGCACAAAAACGTGAAAAGCTCCTCTATGGAGAGAGTTGAGCAATTCCAAAGCATCAATGTGGACCGTTGTACTCTATTTAGTGCTCTTAAAAGTCTAACTTGCTAGTTGAGCCTTCGTGCCACGTTTCGTAAGGTAAAGAGGCGAATAGACCAAGTTATGTCTCAAATTGCTCAAAAACGTGAAAAGCTCCTCTATGGAGAGAGTTGAGCAATTCCAAAGCATCAATGTGGACCGTTCTACTCTATTTAGTGTTCTTAGAAGTCTAACTTGCTAGTTGAGCCTTCGTGCCACGTTTCGTAAGGTAAAGACGCGAATAGACCAAGTTATGTCTCAAATTGCACAAAAACGCGAAAAGCTCCTCTATGGAGAGAGTTGAGCAATTCCAAAGCATCAATGTGGACCGTTGTACTCTATTTAATGTTCTTAGAAGTCGAACTTGCTAGTTGAGCCTTCGTGCCACGTTTCGTTAAGGTAAAGAGGCGAATAGACCAAGTTATGTCTCAAATTGCACAAACACGTGAAAAGCTCCTCTATGGAGAGAGTTGAGCAATTCCAAAGCATCAATGTGGACCGTTGTACTCTATTTAGTGCTCTTAAAAGTCTAACTTGCTTAGTTGAGCCTTCGTGCCACGTTTCGTAAGGTAAAGAGGCGAATAGACCAAGTTATGTCTCAAATTGCTCAAAAAACGTGAAAAGCTCCTCTATGGAGAGAGTTGAGCAATTCCAAAGCATCAATGTGGACCGTTCTACTCTATTTAGTGTTCTTAGAAGTCTAACTTGCTAGTTGAGCCTTCGTGCCACGTTTCGTAAGGTAAAGACGCGAATAGACCAAGTTATGTCTCAAATTGCACAAAAACGCGAAAAGCTCCTCTATGGAGAGAGTTGAGCAATTCCAAAGCATCAATGTGGACCGTTCTACTCTATTTAATGTTCTTAGAAGTCGAACTTGCTAGTTGAGCCTTCGTGCCACGTTTCGTAAGGTAAAGAGGCGAATAGACCAAGTTATGTCTCAAATTGCACAAAAACGTGAACAGCTCCTCTATGGAGAGAGTTGAGCAATTCCAAAGCATCAATGTGGACCGTTGTACTCTATTTAGTGCTCTTAAAAGTCTAACTTGCTAGTTGAGCCTTTGTGCCACGTTTCGTAAGGTAAAGAGGCGAATAGACCAAGTTATGTCTCAAATTGCACAAAAACGCGAAAAGCTCCTCTATGGAGAGAGTTGAGCAATTCCAAAGCATCAATGTGGACCGTTCTACTCTATTTAATGTTCTTAGAAGTCGAACTTGCTAGTTGAGCCTTCGTGCCACGTTTCGTAAGGTAAAGAGGCGAATAGACCAAGTTATGTCTCAAATTGCACAAAAACGTGAACAGCTCCTCTATGGAGAGAGTTGAGCAATTCCAAAGCATCAATGTGGACCGTTGTACTCTATTTAGTGCTCTTAAAGTCTAACTTGCTAGTTGAGCCTTCGTGCCACGTTCGTAAGGTAAAGAGGCGAATAGACCAAGTTATGTCTCAAATTGCTCAAAAACGTGAAAAGCTCCTCTATGGAGAGAGTTGAGCAATTCCAAAGCATCAATGTGGACCGTTCTACTCTATTTAGTGTTCTTAGAAGTCTAACTTGCTAGTTGAGCCTTCGTGCCACGTTTCGTAAGGTAAAGACGCGAATAGACCAAGTTATGTCTCAAATTGCACAAAAACGCGAAAAGCTCCTCTATGGAGAGAGTTGAGGAATTCCAAAGCATCAATGTGGACCGTTGTACTCTATTTAATGTTCTTAGAAGTCGAACTTGCTAGTTGAGCCTTCGTGCCACGTTTCGTTAGGTAAAGAGGCGAATAGACCAAGTTATGTCTCAAATTGCACAAAAACGTGCAAAGCTCCTCTATGGAGAGAGTTGAGCAATTCCAAAGCATCAATGTGGACCGTTCTACTCTATTTAGTGTTCTTAGAAGTCTAACTTGCTAGTTGAGCCTTCGTGCCACGTTTCGTAAGGTAAAGAGGCGAATAGACCAAGTTATGTCTCAAATTGCACAAAAACGTGAACAGCTCCTCTATGGAGAGAGTTGAGCAATTCCAAAGCATCAATGTGGACCGTTGTACTCTATTTAGTGCTCTTAAAAGTCTAACTTGCTAGTTGAGCCTTCGTGCCATGTTTCGTAAGGTAAAGAGGCGAATAGACCAAGTTATGTCTCAAATTGCTCAAGAACGTGAAAAGCTCGTCTATGGAGAGAGTTGAGCAATTCCAAAGCATCAATGTGGACCGTTCTACTCTATTTAGTGTTCTTAGAAGTCTAACTTGCTAGTTGAGCCTTCGTGCCACGTTTAGTAAGGTAAAGAGGCGAATTGACCAAGTTATGTCTCAAATTGCTAAAAAACGTGAAAAGCTCCTCTATGGAGAGAGTTGAGCAATTCCAATGCATCAATGTGGACCGTTGTACTCTATTTAGTGCTCTTAAAAGTCTAACTTGCTAGTTGAGCCTTCGTGCCACGTTTCGTAAGGTAAAGACGCGAATAGACCAAGTTATGTCTCAAATTGCACAAAAACGCGAAAAGCTCCTCTATGGAGAGAGTTGAGCAATTCCAAAGCATCAATGTGGACCGTTCTACTCTATTTAATGTTCTTAGAAGTCGAACTTGCTAGTTGAGCCTTCGTGCCACGTTTCGTAAGGTAAAGAGGCGAATAGACCAAGTTATGTCTCAAATTGCACAAAAAACGTGAAAAGCTCCTCTATGGAGAGAGTTGAGCAATTCCAAAGCATCAATGTGGACCGTTGTACTCTATTTAGTGCTCTTAAAAGTCTAACTTGCTAGTTGAGCCTTCGTGCCACGTTTCGTAAGGTAAAGAGGCGAATAGACCAAGTTATGTCTCAAATTGCTCAAAAACGTGAAAAGCTCCTCTATGGAGAGAGTTGAGCAATTCCAAAGCATCAATGTGGACCGTTCTACTCTATTTAGTGTTCTTAGAAGTCTAACTTGCTAGTTGAGCCTTCGTGCCACGTTTCGTAATGTAAAGACGCGAATAGACCAAGTTATGTCTCAAATTGCACAAAAACGCTGAAAAGCTCCTCTATGGAGAGAGTTGAGGCAATTCCAAAGCATCAATGTGGACCGTTGTACTCTATTTAATGTTCTTAGAAGT
Source organism: Tripterygium wilfordii (assembly GCF_013401445.1). Taxonomy (NCBI): domain Eukaryota; kingdom Viridiplantae; phylum Streptophyta; class Magnoliopsida; order Celastrales; family Celastraceae; genus Tripterygium; species Tripterygium wilfordii. The sequence continues at coordinate 9,918 of NW_024056356.1, read as the reverse complement.
CGAACTTGCTAGTTGAGCCTCGTGCCACGTTTCGTAGGTAAAGAGGCGAATAGACCAAGTTATGTCTCAAATTGCACAAACACGTGAAAAGCTCCTCTATGGAGAGAGTTGAGCAATTCCAAAGCATCAATGTGGACCGTTGTACTCTATTTAGTGCTCTTAAAAGTCTAACTTGCTTGTTGAGCCTTCGTGCCACGTTTCGTAAGGTAAAGAGGCGAATAGACCAAGTTATGTCTCAAATTGCTCAAAAACGTGAAAAGCTCCTCTATGGAGAGAGTTGAGCAATTCCAAAGCATCAATGTGGACCGTTCTACTCTATTTAGTGTTCTTAGAAGTCTAACTTGCTAGTTGAGCCTTCGTGCCACGTTTCGTAAGGTAAAGACGCGAATAGACCAAGTTATGTCTCAAATTCCACAAAAACGTGAAAAGCTTCCCTATGGAGAGAGTTGATCAATTCCAAAGCATCAATGTGGACCGTTGTACTCTATTTAGTGCTCTTAAAAGTCTAACTTGCTAGTTGAGCCTTCGTGGCACGTTTCGTAAGGTAAAGAGGCGAATAGACCAAGTTATGTCTCAAATTGCACAAAAACGTGAAAAGCTCCTCTATGGAGAGAGTTGAGCAATTCCAATGCATCAATGTGGACTGTTGTACTCTATTTAGTGCTCTTAAAAGTCTAACTTGCTAGTTCAGCCTTCGTGCCATGTTTCGTAAGGTAAAGAGGCGAATAGACCAAGTTATGTCTCAAATTGCTCAAGAACGTGAAAAGCTCGTCTATGGAGAGAGTTGAGCAATTCCAAAGCATCAATGTGGACCGTTCTACTCTATTTAGTGTTCTTAGAAGTCTAACTTGCTAGTTGAGCCTTCGTGCCACGTTTAGTAAGGTAAAGAGGCGAATAGACCAAGTTATGTCTCAAATTGCTAAAAAACGTGAAAAGCTCCTCTATGGAGAGAGTTGAGCAATTCCAATGCATCAATGTGGACCGTTCTACTCTATTTAGTGCTCTTAAAGTCTAACTTGCTAGTTGAGCCTTCGTGCCACGTTTCGTAAGGTAAAGACGCTGAATAGACCAAGTTATGTCTCAAATTGCACAAAAACGCGGAAAAGCTCCTCTATGGAGAGAGTTGAGCAATTCCAAAGCATCAATGTGGACCGTTCTACTCTATTTAATGTTCTTAGAAGTCGAACTTGCTAGTTGAGCCTTCGTGCCACGTTTCGTAAGGTAAAGAGGCGAATAGACCAAGTTATGTCTCAAATTGCACAAAAACGTGAACTAGCTCCTCTATGGAGAGAGTTGAGCAATTCCAAAGCATCAATGGGACCGTTGTACTCTATTTAGTGCTCTTAAAAGTCTAACTTGCTAGTTGAGCCTTCGTGCCATGTTTCGTAAGGTAAAGAGGCGAATAGACCAAGTTATGTCTCAATTGCTCAAAAACGTGGAAAAGCTCCTCTATGGAGAGAGTTGAGCAATTCCAAAGCATCAATGTGGACCGTTCTCACTCTATTTAGTGTTCTTAGAAGTCTAACTTGCTAGTTGAGCCTTCGTGCCACGTTTCGTAAGGTAAAGAGGCGAATAGACCAAGTTATGTCTCAAATTGCACAAAAACGTCGAAAAGCTCCTCTATGGAGAGAGTTGAGCAATTCCAATGCATCAATGTGGACCGTTGTACTCTATTTAGTGCTCTTAAAAGTCTAACTTGCTAGTTGAGCCTCGTGCCACGTTTCGTAAGGTTAAAGAGGCGAATAGACCAAGTTATGTCTCAAATTGCACAAAACACGTGAAAAGCTCCTCTATGGAGAGAGTTGAGCAATTCCAAAGCATCAATGTGGACCGTTGTACTCTATTTAGTGCTCTTAAAAGTCTAACTTGCTAGTTGAGCCTTCGTGCCACATTTCGTAAGGTAAAGAGGCGAATAGACCAAGTTATGTCTCAAATTGCTCAAAAACGTGAAAAGCTCCTCTATGGAGAGAGTTGAGCAATTCCAAAGCATCAATGTGGACCGTTGTACTCTATTTAGTGCTCTTAGAAGTCTAACTTGCTAGTTGAGCCTTCGTGCCACGTTTCGTAAGGTAAAGAGGCGAATAGACCAAGTTATGTCTCAAATTCTCACAAAAACGTGAAAAGCTCCCTCTATGGAGAGAGTTGAGCAATTCCAAAGCATCAATGTGGACCGTTCGTACTCTATTTAGTGCTCTTAAAAGTCTAACTTGCTAGTTGAGCCTTCGTGCCACGTTTCGTAAGGTAAAGAGGCGAATAGACCAAGTTATGTCTCAAATTGCACAAAAACGCTGAAAAGCTCCTCTATGGAGAGAGTTGAGCAATTCCAATGCATCAATGTGGACCGTTGTACTCTATTTAAGTGCTCTTAAAAGTCTAACTTGCCTAGTTGAGCCTTCGTGCCACGTTTCGTAAGGTAAAGACGCGAATAGACCAAGTTATGTCTCAAATTGCACAAAAACGTCGAAAAGCTCCTCTATGGAGAGAGTTGAGCAATTCCAAAGCATCAATGTGGACCGTTGTACTCTATTTAGTGCTCTTAAAGTCTAACTTGCTAGTTGAGCCTTCGTGCCATGTTTCGTAAGGTAAAGAGGCGAATAGACCAAGTTATGTCTCAAATTGCTCAAAACGTGAAAAGCTCCTCTATGGAGAGAGTTGAGCAATTCCAAAGCATCAATGTGGACCGTTCTACTCTATTTAGTGTCTCTTAGAAGTCTAACTTGCTAGTTGAGCCTTCGTGCCACGTTTTCGTAAGGTAAAGAGGCGAATTAGACCAAGTTATGTCTCAAATTGCCACAAAAGTGAAAAGCTCCTCTATGGAGAGAGTTGAGCAATTCCAAAGCATCAATGTGGACCGTTGTACTCTATTTAGTGCTCTTAAAAGTCTAACTTGCTAGTTGAGCCTTCGTGCACGTTTCGTAAGATAAAGACTGGCGAAATAGACCAAGTTATGTCTCAAATTGCACAAAAACGCGAAAAGCTCCTCTATGGAGAGAGTTGAGCAATTCCAATGCATCAATGTGGACCGTTCTACTCTATTTAATGTTCTTAGAAGTCGAACTTGCTAGTTGAGCCTTCGTGCCACGTTTTCGTTAAGGTAAAGAGGCGAATAGACCAAGTTATGTCTCAAATTGCACAAAACCGTGAAAAGCTCCTCTATGGAGAGAGTTGAGCAATTCCAAAGCATCAATGTGGACCGTTTTACTCTATTTAGTGCTCTTAAAAGTCTAACTTGCTAGTTGAGCCTTCGTGCCACGTTTCGTAAGGTAAAGAGGCGAATAGACCAAGTTATGTCTCAAATTGCTCAAAAACGTGAAAAGCTCCTCTATGGAGAGAGTTGAGCAATTCCAAAGCATCAATGTGGACCGTTCTACTCTATTTAGTGTTCTTAGAAGTCTAACTTGCTAGTTGAGCCTTCGTGCACGTTTCGTAATGTAAAGACGCGAATAGACCAAGTTATGTCTCAAATGCACAAAAACGCGAAAAGCTCCTCTATGGAGAGAGTTGAGGAATTCCAAAGCATCAATGTGGACCGTTGTACTCTATTTAATGTTCTTAGAAGTCGAACTTGCTAGTTGAGCCTTCGTGCCACGTTTCGTTAGGTAAAGAGGCGAATAGACCAAGTTATGTCTCAAATGCACAAACACGTGAAAAGCTCCTCTATGGAGAGAGTTGAGCAATTCCAAAGCATCAATGTGGACCGTTGTACTCTATTTAGTGCTCTTAAAAGTCTAACTTGCTAGTTGAGCCTTTCGTGCCACGTTTCGTAAGGTAAAGAGGCGAATAGACCAAGTTATGTCTCAAATTGCTCAAAAACGTGAAAAGCTCCTCTATGGAGAGAGTTGAGCAATTCCAAAGCATCAATGTGGACCGTTCTACTCTATTTAGTGTTCTTAGAAGTCTAACTTGCTAGTTGAGCCTTCGTGCCACGTTTCGTAAGGTAAAGACGGCGAATAGACAAGTTATGTCTCAAATTGCACAAAAACGGTGAAAAGCTCCTCTATGGAGAGAGTTGAGCAATTCCAATAGCATCAATGTGGACCGTTCTACTCTATTTAGTGTTCTTAGAAGTCTAACTTGCTAGTTGAGCCTTCGTGCACCACGTTTCGTAAGGTAAAGAGGCGAATAGACCAAGTTATGTCTCAAATTGCACAAAAACGTGGAAAAGCTCCTCTATGGAGAGAGTTGAGCAATTCCAAAGCATCAATGTGGACGTTATACTCTATTTAGTGCTCTTAAAAGTCTAACTTGCTAGTTGAGCCTTCGTGCCACGTTTCGTAAGGTAAAGAGGCGAATAGACCAAGTTATGTCTCAAATTGCTCAAAACGTGAACAGCTCCTCTATGGAGAGAGTTGAGCAATTCCAAAGCATCAATGTGGACCGTTCTACTCTATTTAGTGCTTCTTAGAAGTCTAACTTGCTAGTTGAGCCTTCGTGCACGTTTTCGTAAGGTAAAGAGGCGAATAGACCAAGTTACTGTCTCAAATTGCTCAAAAACGTTGAAAAGCTCCTCTATGGAGAGAGTTGAGCAATTCCAAAGCATCAATGTGGACCGTTGCTACTCTATTTAGTGCTCTTAAAGTCTAACTTGCTAGTTGAGCCTTCGTGCCACGTTCGTAAGGTAAAGACGGCGAATAGACCAAGTTATGTCTCAAATTGCACAAAAACGCTGAAAAGCTCCTCATATGGAGAGAGTTGAGCAATCCAAGCATCAATGTGGACGTTGTACTCTATTTAGTGTTCTTAGAAGTCTAACTTGCTAGTTGAGCCTTCGTGCCACGTTTCGTTAAGGTAAAGAGGCGAATAGGACCAAGTTATGTCTCAAATTGCACAAAACGCTGAAAAGCTCCTCTATGGAGAGAGTTGAGGCAATTCCAAAGCATCAATGTGGACCGTTGTACTCTATTTAGTGCTCTTAAAGTCTAACTTGCTAGTTGAGCCTTCGTGCCACGTTTCGTAAGGTAAAGAGGCGAATTAGACCAAGTTATGTCTCAAATTGCTCAAAAACGTGAAAAGCTCCTCTATGGAGAGAGTTGAGCAATTCCAAAGCATCAATGTGGACCGTTTCTACTCTATTTAGTGTTCTTAGAAGTCTAACTTGCTAGTTGAGCCTTCGTGCCACGTTTCGTAAGGTAAAGAGGCGAATAGACCAAGTTATGTCTCAAATTGCACAAAAACGCGAAAAGCTCCTCTATGGAGAGAGTTGAGCAATTCCAAAGCATCAATGTGGACCGTTCTACTCTATTTAATGTTCTTAGAAGTCGAACTTGCTAGTTGAGCCTTCGTGCCACGTTTCGTAAGGTAAAGAGGCGAATAGACCAAGTTATGTCTCAAATTGCATCAAAAACGTGAACAGCTCCTCTATGGAGAGAGTTGAGCAATTCCAAAGCATCAATGTGGACCGTTGTACTCTATTTAGTGCTCTTAAAGTCTAACTTGCCTAGTTGAGCCTTCGTGCCACGTTTCGTAAGGTAAAGAGGCGAATAGGACCAAGTTATGTCTCAAATTGCCTCAAAACGTGAAAAGCTCCTCTATGAGAGAGTTGAGCAATTCCAAAGCATCAATGTGGACCGTTCTACTCTATTTAGTGATTCTTAGAAGTCTAACTTGCTAGTTGAGCCTTCGTGCCACGTTTCGTAAGGTAAAGACGCGAATAGACCAAGTTATGTCTCAAATTGCACAAAAACGCGAAAAGCTCCTCTATGGAGAGAGTTGAGGCAATTCCAAAGCATCAATGTGGACCGTTCTACTCTATTTAATGTTCTTAGAAGTCGAACTTGCTAGTTGAGCCTTCGTGCCACGTTTCGTTAAGGTAAAGAGGCGAATAGACCAAGTTATGTCCTCAAATTGCACAAAACGTTGAACAGCTCCTCTATGGAGAGAGTTGAGCAATTCCAAAGCATCAATGTGGACCGTTTGTACTCTATTTAGTGCTCTTAAAAGTCTAACTTGCTTGTTGAGCCTTCGTGCCACGTTTCGTAAGGTAAAGAGGCGAATAGACCAAGGTTATGTCTCAAATTGCACAAAAACGTGAAAAGCTCCTCTATGGAGAGAGTTGAGCAATTCCAAAGCATCAATGTGGACCGTTGTACTCTATTTAGTGCTCTTAAAGTCTAACTTGCTAGTTGAGCCTTCGTGCCACGTTTCGTAAGGTAAAGACGCGAATAGACCAAGTTATGTCTCAAATTGCACAAAAACGTGAAAAGCTCCTCTATGGAGAGAGTTGAGCAATTCCAAAGCATCAATGTGGACCGTTGTACTCTATTTAGTGCTCTTAAAGTCTAACTTGCTAGTTGAGCCTTCGTGCCACGTTTCGTAAGGTAAAGAGGCGAATAGACCAAGTTATGTCTCAAATTGCACAAAAACGTGAAAAGCTCCTCTATGGAGAGAGTTGAGCAATTCCAAAGCATCAATGTGGACCGTTGTACTCTATTTAGTGCTCTTAAAGTCTAACTTGCTAGTTGAGCCTTCGTGCCACGTTTCGTAAGGTAAAGAGGCGAATAGACCAAGTTATGTCTCAAATTGCACAAAAACGTGAAAAGCTCCTCTATGGAGAGAGTTGAGCAATTCCAAAGCATCAATGTGGACCGTTGTACTCTATTTAGTCTCTTAAAAGTCTAACTTGCTAGTTGAGCCTTCGTGCCACGTTTCGTAAGGTAAAGACGAATAGACCAAGTTATGTCTCAAATTGCACAAAAACGTGAAAAGCTCCTCTATGGAGAGAGTTGAGCAATTCCAAAGCATCAATGTGGACCGTTGTACTCTATTTAGTGCTCTTAAAGTCTAACTTGCTAGTTGAGCCTTCGTGCCACGTTTCGTAAGGTAAAGAGCGAATAGACCAAGTTATGTCTCAAATTGGCAAAAAACGTGAAAAGCTCCTCTATGGAGAGAGTTGAGCAATTCCAAAGCATCAATGTGGACCGTTGTACTCTATTTAGTTCTTAAAGTCTAACTTGCTAGTTGAGCCTTCGTGCCACGTTTCGTAAGGTAAAGAGGCGAATAGACCAAGTTATGTCTCAAATTGCACAAAAACGTGAAAAGCTCCTCTATGGAGAGAGTTGAGCAATTCCAAAGCATCAATGTGGACCGTTGTACTCTATTTAGTGTTCTTAAAGTCTAACTTGCTAGTTGAGCCTTCGTGCCACGTTTCGTAAGGTAAAGAGGCGAATAGACCAAGTTATGTCTCAAATTGCACAAAAACGTGAAAAGCTCCTCTATGGAGAGAGTTGAGCAATTCCAAAGCATCAATGTGGACCGTTGTACTCTATTTAGTTCTTAAAGTCTAACTTGCTAGTTGAGCCTTCGTGCCACGTTTCGTAAGGTAAAGAGGCGAATAGACCAAGTTATGTCTCAAATTGCACAAAAACGTGAAAAGCTCCTCTATGGAGAGAGTTGAGCAATTCCAAAGCATCAATGTGGACCGTTGTACTCTATTTAGTGCTCTTAAAAGTCTAACTTGCTAGTTGAGCCTTCGTGCCACGTTTCGTAAGGTAAAGAGGCGAATAGACCAAGTTATGTCTCAAATTGCACAAAAACGTGAAAAGCTCCTCTATGGAGAGAGTTGAGCAATTCCAAAGCATCAATGTGGACCGTTGTACTCTATTTAGTGTTCTCAAAGTCTAACTTGCTAGTTGAGCCTTCGTGCCACGTTTCGTAAGGTAAAGAGGCGAATAGACCAAGTTATGTCTCAAATTGCAAAAAACGTGAAAAGCTCCTCTATGGAGAGAGTTGAGCAATTCCAAAGCATCAATGTGGACCGTTGTACTCTATTTAGTGCTCTTAAAGTCTAACTTGCTAGTTGAGCCTTCGTGCCACGTTTCGTAAGGTAAAGAGCGAATAGACCAAGTTATGTCTCAAATTGCACAAAAACGTGAAAAGCTCCTCTATGGAGAGAGTTGAGCAATTCCAAAGCATCAATGTGGACCGTTGTACTCTATTTAGTTCTTTAAAGTCTAACTTGCTAGTTGAGCCTTCGTGCCACGTTTCGTAAGGTAAAGAGGCGAATAGACCAAGTTATGTCTCAAATTGCACAAAAACGTGAAAAGCTCCTCTATGGAGAGAGTTGAGCAATTCCAAAGCATCAATGTGGACCGTTGTACTCTATTTAGTGCTCTTAAAGTCTAACTTGCTAGTTGAGCCTTCGTGCCACGTTTCGTAAGGTAAAGAGGCGAATAGACCAAGTTATGTCTCAAATTGCACAAAAACGTGAAAAGCTCCTCTATGGAGAGAGTTGAGCAATTCCAAAGCATCAATGTGGACCGTTGTACTCTATTTAGTGCTCTTAAAGTCTAACTTGCTAGTTGAGCCTTCGTGCCACGTTTCGTAAGGTAAAGAGGCGAATAGACCAAGTTATGTCTCAAATTGCACAAAACGTGAAAAGCTCCTCTATGGAGAGAGTTGAGCAATTCCAAAGCATCAATGTGGACCGTTGTACTCTATTTAGTTCTTAAAAGTCTAACTTGCTAGTTGAGCCTTCGTGCCACGTTTCGTAAGGTAAAGAGGCGAATAGACCAAGTTATGTCTCAAATTGCACAAAACGTGAAAAGCTCCTCTATGGAGAGAGTTGAGCAATTCCAAAGCATCAATGTGGACCGTTGTACTCTATTTAGTGCTCTTAAAAGTCTAACTTGCTAGTTGAGCCTTCGTGCCACGTTTCGTAAGGTAAAGAGGCGAATAGACCAAGTTATGTCTCAAATTGCACAAAAACGTGAAAAGCTCCTCTATGGAGAGAGTTGAGCAATTCCAAAGCATCAATGTGGACCGTTGTACTCTATTTAGTGCTCTTAAAGTCTAACTTGCTAGTTGAGCCTTCGTGCCACGTTTCGTAAGGTAAAGAGGCGAATAGACCAAGTTATGTCTCAAATTGCACAAAAACGTGAAAAGCTCCTCTATGGAGAGAGTTGAGCAATTCCAAAGCATCAATGTGGACCGTTCTACTCTATTTAGTGTTCTTAAAGTCTAACTTGCTAGTTGAGCCTTCGTGCCACGTTTCGTAAGGTAAAGAGGCGAATAGACCAAGTTATGTCTCAAATTGCAAAAAACGTGAAAAGCTCCTCTATGGAGAGAGTTGAGCAATTCCAAAGCATCAATGTGGACCGTTGTACTCTATTTAGTGCTCTTAAAGTCTAACTTGCTAGTTGAGCCTTCGTGCCACGTTTCGTAAGGTAAAGAGGCGAATAGACCAAGTTATGTCAAATTGCCAAAAACGTGAAAAGCTCCTCTATGGAGAGAGTTGAGCAATTCCAAAGCATCAATGTGGACCGTTGTACTCTATTTAGTGCTCTTAAAGTCTAACTTGCTAGTTGAGCCTTCGTGCCACGTTTCGTAAGGTAAAGACGCGAATAGACCAAGTTATGTCTCAAATTGCACAAAAACGTGAAAAGCTCCTCTATGGAGAGAGTTGAGCAATTCCAAAGCATCAATGTGGACCGTTGTACTCTATTTAGTGCTCTTAAAAGTCTAACTTGCTAGTTGAGCCTTCGTGCCACGTTTCGTAAGGTAAAGAGGCGAATAGACCAAGTTATGTCTCAAATTGCACAAAAACGTGAAAAGCTCCTCTATGGAGAGAGTTGAGCAATTCCAAAGCATCAATGTGGACCGTTGTACTCTATTTAGTGTTCTTAGAAGTCTAACTTGCTAGTTGAGCCTTCGTGCCACGTTTCGTAAGGTAAAGACGCGAATAGACCAAGTTATGTCTCAAATTGCACAAAAACGTGAAAAGTCCTCTATGGAGAGAGTTGAGCAATTCCAAAGCATCAATGTGGACCGTTGTACTCTATTTAGTGCTCTTAAAGTCTAACTTGCTAGTTGAGCCTTCGTGCCACGTTTCGTAAGGTAAAGAGGCGAATAGACCAAGTTATGTCTCAAATTGCACAAAAACGTGAAAAGCTCCTCTATGGAGAGAGTTGAGCAATTCCAAAG